>NC_041042.1:11992966-12292966 GCF_900634625.1 Parambassis ranga
AAAATAAAAACAATAACCGCAAAATAAAACAAGAGTTTATTCACAAAAGAACCTCACACAAATTTACACTATTGTCTTCCTGCAAAAACTCACCTCTCACAAGATCTATGTTTTGTCAGTTACAGAATTTTCTCAGACCCAATTCTAAACATTTTTGTATTTTGGGCACACATTTGAAAATACTGGCATCATCCTTAAATGCAAAAAAGTTTGTTGAGCTGGAGCGGCAGGTATACTCGCAGCTCGACCCACGGCATTACAAATATGGATCACTAGGTAGTTATCACTGTAATATGAATGAGCAAAAGCCGCTCACATTGACCAGGGCTTGTCATTACTATTTCCAACAGAAAAGGACAAGGGCCTTTTTTAATGAAAACAAAAATCTTTCACGCGGAATAGTTTGTACAGAGACCATTGGAAATCTGTCCCAGCGACCAGCCAGCAACCTCTGCACTGCTAATGTAAAACCGAGACTCAAGCAGCGCAGCTTGGAGTGGACTGATAATGACACGTCATTCTTTTCACTCTTAGTGACAGAAAAAAAGAGAGAAAGAGCAGGAGATAAAGAGGAGAGAGAGACAGCAATTTGCTCTTTATTAAACTGATACTTGGTAATGGCCTCATTCTCTGCTCTCAAAGACTCCATTTACACCCTGGATTATAGGGAAAAGCATAAAAGAGGACACACATGCACACACATGTGTCACTGTCAGTATCTTAGTGTCTGTAATGCCCCATATGAATACCTGGAGAGACATAAGGGGACAATAACAGATGATTAGATGACCTCTTCTATTCTTTCACCCTTATCTGTCTATACTCCTTTCCTCCATCCAGGTTTCTTGAGCTTTTACCCTTTTTCCTCCATTTTTACTCACCTATGCTGGCTGTATGTCTTTTTTTTTTGTTTATCACTCTGTCTATATCTACATGTGCCTTATTCATCCTGTTTTCTGATTTGCCACTTCACCCTCTATCATTCTCTTCTTCAACTATTGCCTTTTATTCTAACTCTAAATGGGCTGAGTTTGATCAATAGAGCATTATACTCATTATCACACACTCTTACACACACATATACCCACACAAGCAGTGTGTTAAGAACTCTATTGTACAGGCTGAATGCAGAAAGTGTAATTCCCTGGATAAAGTATAAAGAGCCACGAGTGTCCATTAGCTGGCCAGACACATTTAAAGTGATACCCCGACATTGTGCATTTTAGCCCAGAGTCATTGAGAAGATGAAATGCTGTGCCATATGAATGGGAAAACAAGGTGTATAATGAGCACAAAATACTTAGCTGAATTAGAATTTTTTTGTACCATTTGCATTTAGTTTGTTCTAGGAGAGACAAAACCCATAAAAGACATCCTATGCCCGGCTTACAGTAACAAAAAAAAAATGTCTCTTAGTAGACCCCCCCCCCCCTCATCTACTCCATTTTAGGGGTAAAGAATGAAAACGTTGTGACATAAATGATAAAATAAAACACCTTTTTTTAGCCGTTTTTTAGACAGAATGAGATCTCCGTAAAAGTAAACTGAAGAATATAAATTTAGCACACGCAGTGATGTTAAGAAGTGACAGAAGAAAAGCAAACAAAAAATTCTTTCTTTAAAACATGAGCTCGATCTCACCTCTTCTCCCAGGAGTTGAGCCCCAGTATGTTGATCAGTAGTCTGCAGTAGTAGAAGGCTGACTGTGGTGTCTGAGTATCTGGTTCTGTCTGCTGCACTGCTCTCATGTTAAGCTCCTCACCTCTCTGCAACATTTATTCATTTCAGAAAAATGAAAACATGTGATTAGATTTGAGGAACTAAGAGTACAGAAAGTTCATGGCAACACTTCAAGAGATGTTCTGAACCTAAAAAAGCTGTTATGTAGTAATAGCAAATCTATATATAATGCTGGTTCTGCACATGCTTTCACTCAAATAAATACAGACAAAACGCACATAAATAACAAACTCCCGCTCAGCAGCACTCTGTTTTAGGATGGCATTGATCACATCATTCTCCTGCTTTTCTGAAACACATGCTGGTGGAGGGGCTGGGATGTTGAGCGGCATACCTGTGAAAACAAATTGCGGGTCAAATTTATGTGAAGATACTGTGTTTTTCTTTTAACTTCAGGACAACTGTTAGAGGACCCTGGTCAGACCCTAATAGAACATTATGTGAGGATATTACTCTCTATGACAGTCCATATAATTATTATTTTCATTTAAACATTAAAACTTGTTTTCCCGTTCTCTATAAGAACTAGATATTCCCAGGTTCCTGTCAAACATTTTGGTTTATTTGCTGTAGATTAAATGCAACTATTCAGGTTGAAATATATACCTGCCCTCTGTAGACACTCAGGACTTGAATATCCCAGGTATTGCAGCATTTCATCCAGTGCATCATCTCCCTCTCTAAGTGAATCCCATGCCGGCACCGCCTCCCGACACACACGTTTAGCCAATGGTGGAGCTAGAAGCTGTTCTAAGCCTGATTTAACTTGCTCCTCTTCCCCATCCATTTGAAGCTCATTCTTCTCCTCCTGCTCTTCCTCTTCCACTTCTCCTCCATCTCCCCTTCCATCCTCCTCCTTCTCCTCACTGGCTTTCCTCTCCTCCCCCTCCTCTTCCCCCTCACTAAGAAACTCTTGCCTGTCACCTTCCATCCCTCTTTCTACCTCCTCAGCCCCCCTTTCCTCCTGCCCATCTTCCTCACTCTCTTCTCTATTCACTCCCATCTTTTTCGGCAGACCTCCTGGTGGGGTGCGTAAATGAAGATTCGCACTGTGAGGTGACTGTGTGTGTGTTAAAAGAGTGTGTGCTGGGCTGTTCGGGGAACATGGTGGAGGTCCATAGAGGACAGCAGAGTCCCAGGAGTGCTTTCCAGCTACATCTCGGATGATGACACGAACACAAGCTGGAGCAGAGGACAGACCAGCTGTCATTCCACCTCCTGGTACACCTGACTCTGATCGAATCTGGAAAACAGAGTAGTAGACTTTAAATCGTTTATATAGTGAAGAAATCATCTAGATGTAGCCCACATCCCCACTGTTTGAAAAGTAACAGTAATTTATCAGCAACAGCAATTTAGAATGTTAACAGCTGCCAATAGTATATTTTGCAATGCAAGTTATGATTAATCTAAAGAGCCCTCTTCAATTGAGGGTTACCTGAAGTACTGAGAGCAGTGTGGATCCGTTCAGAACTAGGAACTGTAGGTTTGGTGAGTGGAAGAGCTCTGGTCCAAGATCTGCACTCTCACAGAATGGGTTGTCTTGATTTTCACACACCTGTGAAACATAGTGAACAAACTAAAGACTGCATTGTGTAGAGCTTATTCCTCTAAACATAGCTTAGTCATCATCACCATATGGTGGAATCATTACCCCTAAAAGCATACAAAGTGAACACACCTGGCTGGAGAGAGTAGCAGGCCCTCCAGACATGGGATAATGTCCTAGATGGTTGACCAGGTGGGTAATAACTGTTCTGGCTGCAATGGAAACCAGGCCCTGCTGGATACGGCTACGAACTGCACAGACAAAAAAGTGATGATATAGAGAGAAGAGATATCTGAATGAGAAAGAAATGTGCACTGTATTTTGTAATCATACAGAAAGCACATGTTTGCTAAACTGCAGCCTTCTAGATGGCTGATTCTGACTTCAGAGCACAACCTTTAACATGTTAAAACTCATATAACACATCAGCACTGAGTGGCAGACAAGTGTTGATGAGCAAATAGATGCCATAAATAAAAGCGGGTGAATTACTTTAAAGAGCTGATTCGACTCTGCTAGCATGATAAACAACAAAAGGATTTGGATAATGCAATTTTATGAATGCATCTGTACAATTAAATTAAGAATCCAAACTATTTTTAAGTCCTGTAACTGTAAATCATCTGCATTCAGATGATTGGATTTTAGACTTCTTCAAAGTCCTGTAAAAGTTTTAAGTGCTATTAGGCTCCCAGTTAGAGCACAGCTTTGGGGATATCTGTACAAACTAGGAGAAGATGGAAAAACACAGGAGTTTGTACATTGTTTGCTCCATGCTGAGAGGAAGCCGATGCCATCACACACACTGTGCTGCCAGTAGATCCTGGTTAATCAACATCATTACACACACAGTGTGACACACAACACTTTCCAATAACTCCTTATTGACAGGCTCTGCATAGAGTACAGATATGTATTGACTAGCCATTCTCATTGACTTCCTAAACCACAGGGGAGCTTTCAAGAAAGAAGATGGAATAAAACAACTAAAAATGAAAAGGTATGAATTAATATATCAGACTTATAGAAAATATTAGTAAAAGCAGTAAAAAGGGATAATATAAAAAGAAAAATAGAGGACTGGAGAGGAGAATAGAGGAGAGGAGCATGGCCTAGCAGGGTACTACAGTCATTACACTAGTCACTAAGTCCTGCTGGACCACAGCAGGGGACAATGCACACTCTCACACGGATGTAGACAAGTGCACATACACACACATGCAGACTTTCTTCAATTGTAAGTAATCAGCAGCAGTTGTGGATGACTTTGGGTCACATCGTGTGTCAATGCATTGCTTTTTTGTACATAACAATCTATTGGCTACTGTTTGCATCATACTTCTAAAAGTTGGCTCTAAGATATACTGATCGTAGTGCATGTCCAGTATTTGGATAAATTACCTTCAGTGACAGGCTGTAGTTTACTGGAGCGTTCTGAGTCTGGACTGTGCAGTGGTTCTGGTTCTCGGAGGCTCTCCAATGGCAGGAATGGGTCGTAGTCAGGACTTAACAAGTCTGACAGCTGCAGCGGGTAATACTTTGGACTGCTGAAAGACTGTGCTCCATACACACAACCATGTAACACCTAGACATATTCAGAAAAAGAAAAAAAGTTCAGCTTGTGCTACTACTTTTTTTTTTATCTGTTTCTGTGCTTACAACCATGTCATAATAACAAATAGACACCTTGTAAATACAGCTGAGCAGGGTCTTGGGTGACTGGTCCCTCTCTGGAGGGCTTCGTGTTTGTACAGGTTGAAGAAGAACGTTTGGAGGCAAAGCCATCACCCAGTCCAACAGACACAATAGCAGGGACACTACCAGCTGTAACACACACAGAAACTAAGTTACTACAAAACAAATTAGATATTTTTATGCAAGCAAAAACTACTTACCCTCTTATCTAGTTCATGAGGTGAAGACTCAGTAGTTGGCAGCAGGAATGTGATGGTAGCAATCAAGATCTAAAATAAAAAGACAGAAAATCAGGATATTGTCTTTTGTTAAAACTGTTCAAGAGAAAAAAAAACACAGAGTTTGTACAAAGTGATCAAAAAATTATACCGTAGTTATAAGAACAGAAGCTAGTAGTTGATTGAACTACACAGCAATTTATCTCTCACCTCAACAATCTTCTTTGGAGTGTCAGGGGGGAATTTCTGGAGATGATCCACGTAACTGATCAGGAGGTGAAGAATGTCAGAAGCCACCAGTGCTACACTCTTATTGGGGTACTATGGAATAAAATGTAGGAACTAATGTTAATTCATAGGTTCAAGAAGTTTATTATATATAAATTATTCACTGTTGCAACAATCAATAGTTTAGTTTGATATAATATCAAATATTACAGGAAACTAAACGATTCTTTATTCTGGAACCAGTGATGGGTCCTTCCTAATATAAAAAAAATGACTTTTAGGAACATCTATTTTTTTTATTTAACCTTTATTTAACCAGGTAAAAACCCATTGAGATCCAGTTAATGTTAATTTATCAATTTTTGCATACCAACCTTAAACCAGACATTTTTTTAATCAATTATTCATTGTAGCAATACAATATTCCCCATATAATTTGTGTAATATTTACAACACAATAAAACCCAGAGAGGTTAGAGACTAGATTTACAAATCAGTCTCTCTCTAATGAGGATCAGCATCTCCAAATGTTGCTGTAGATGAAAGGGAAGGAGGAGCAGGAGGACAACAGGAGGAAGTGGCTCTGCATGGAAATATGACAATCCCTCAAGCTGTAAATCTGTGTGTGTGTCACCAAGCCCATGGCTGAAGCTGCTGGCTGCTGGTATGAAGCAAGAGATTCAAAAGTGGACAAGATGTGTGTATATACAGTATGTGATAGTGTGTGTGTGAGACGCAGCTTGCAGCATTCCCCCTGGATTAGTCTCCTATCTGAAGGAGGACCAAACATATTGACAGTCCCGGGTTTGCTCCCAGGAGTAAGTGAATGCAAGTGTGTTAATGTGTGTGTGCGTGTGTGTTGCTGCAATGTCTTAGCAGGCCATTGGCTGCCGATACACGAGCTAGGGATTCCAAGGTGGAAAAGGTATTTGTGTGTGTGTTTGAGTCCATCTAGAGCCACTTGGCTGTAGATGAGACAGTAAATGTTGGACACTATTATTCTGATCCACAGGCCTCCCAGTCTAGTGAAACAGACAATACAAACTGAGGCAATTTTACTAACAATAATCATATTTTGGCTGTCAAAAAAGATCCAGTCTGTGTTAAGCTTGCTTAAATAATCCACAACTTCAAATTTACAGATGGCATTATTTATAAATCTCGTGCAAAATAAAAAAATGTATCAACGTACACTGGTGCATTAATAATCTTGTTATTTTAAACATTTTACTTCTACAGTAAGTTTTTGGTGCATAATAAGTAGGAACAAAAATCAATTCAAAGTAAACATCTGGGAAACATGAGAGCAGATGTTCAGACACCACTGTGTTGTACAGATCAGTATACATACAGCCAGTCTGCAGCCGCTTTGATTCAGAGTCATTGCTTTGGTCTTATTACACTGGATCACATTCAGAGATGGCACCATGTTCAGCAGGGAAAAAAGTTTGAAACACTGCACTAAGCTGATAACATTATCCAAATGGTTTGACACTTGAGCCTGACTGATCCAGTTTATTGGAACGTATCTAATATTATTCATTAAAACAGCACTGAGCTGTAACTGACCTTCAGGGTAACACAGATGACGTTGAGAGCATCTTTGATCTGTGGATGTTGAGTCCCATGAGCCAACTCCTCACACAGCCAGATACCCAGACTGCACAGAGCCACACACCTGATGAAATACATAAAGCATAAGCAAATATATACACACATATGCACATATAAAACTGAAAATATACATGTAGGGTTCACCTCTTTCAATAAAATGTATTATGTATGGAAGAAGTGAAAAACATTAAGTAATAACAGTGTGCTGTTACTCAATTAACTATATTGAAACACACCTATCATAAAAAATCTTACCTTGCAGGAGCAGAAGGTTCATCCCTGGCAGAGGTCAGGATAGTTTTGATAATGTGCTCCTAAAACAAGCAAACATACAGACATACTTTGCTGTAAGAGGACTAATAATTAAGCAAAGATTTCAAGAAAATTACATTGTGAGGTGTTAATGTGTATTTATGTGTGTATGTATGTTGCACTGAATATGGACACAGCCACCACTGAGACACATTCACACACTCAATGGGCTTGTCCATCCAGTCATCGCTAATGACCGCTTAGTGATTCAGAACAAGTTTCTGCCTTGTAAGAAACCAGTGAGCAAGCCTGAGGCACTGCCACGCATGGCATTAACGGTTTACAAAGCAACAACAACAATACCACATTACTCCCACAGCCCTGAGCAGTTAGAAGAATGGCTGATGAGACATTAACCTATTAGTTTCATTCTAAGATCCCCTATGGACAGCAGAAATGTGTCTGGACTGACCTGGATTATAAAAAAACAGCAGTTTAGGTCAGGAAAATGCCTATTTTATTGTATTTTCAACATAAGGATAAAGGTCATACCCATGTACTCAAATGTATAAACTCTCATGGTTACTTCGATTTAGTGTGTAGTTTTCCCCGCCATTCTACACAAACATTTTAGTACTTTCACCTTCTCTCCCAATTACAATGCAATTTATTATAACACTGTCACAAAAAAACAATCAGCTACATACCTTGACATCAGGAAACTTTGTTAGTACAACGTCAGCAGTAGTGGGGTGGAGAGCTGGAAGCTCCCCATAAAAGTTGGGAAAACACACCAGGGATCCAAGAAGGATCTGGGCCTCCACTCTGGGAGCCTTGGAAGAAAATAAGAAAAATGGGGATTGTGATGGCATCAAAGTGATAGCAAGAACTCTACAGGTATGTCCCATTAAGAAGGCCTTGAATAACCGGAACAATATATTCTTACATTGAGTGATGAGCAGGCAGTGACTCTGGAAGCTGCAATGATAAAATCCAGGATCAGCATGGTGGCCCCAGGTAGACCGATACTGAAGAACCTGGGACTACAGTGCTTGATAATGGTGTTCACAATGTCCTGCAAAAGTAAAACGTATTTTTAAACATTTAAAAAACACCCTAAACAACACACACTTTTTAATTATTAGGTAGTAAAATGTCTAATTTCAAATACACTCTACCTGGTCTTGGTGCAGCAGTCCTTGGTGCATGATGTTGTAAAAGTGTGTGAGGAAATCAGAGTTTGGGGAGACATCCTGGCGTCTCTTCATGATCCTGCATATTAGCTTGTAGGCATGAAGCTTTCCCTGCTTGTAACGCTCTGTCAGCATGGTGGCCTCGAGAAAAAAAAAGCATTACCATTACTATTTAATGAGAGAAACTGACCAAACCAAAATGCAGAATACATTAGCCAATACTGAAAATTATTATCTGCAAGAATCCTCTAGTAACCTCTCAATCACACCTACCTTGAAAAGCCAGGGGGTGAGGATTCTCAGGGGTGGGATCAAAGCAGGGGGTGGAGGAGAAGACTGGTTGTCCAAAGAAATGCCCAAATTATCCCTGATCTGAAAGAGATATTTACATGTTTACAAAAACAATGACTAGACAAAGTGTGGAGTCATATTTGTTTAACAGTTGTGTGCATCAGTGTTCACCTTGGCTAGGTTTTGCCATAGTTCACACAGGTAGTCAAAGACCTGAGCATGGATCTCTGGGTCCTTGATACTGTTGACATCCCCAAGGATACCCAGCATCCTTCGCCACATAACTGTAGCAACATCTGCGTGCCATCCAGTTAGAGAACCGCCTGCCATCACGCTGCAGTCCTCACTGGGGAACTCGCTTGTTTCTAGAATCAATCAGTGGATCAATCAGTGACTCTTGCCTCTCATTAAAGGCAGACATGAGTGGAGGAAAATACTGCACAAGTACTTGCCTGTACTTCACTGATTATCATTAAGGAAACCTGTTTTTTGGAGAGTACTCATTTGTGAATGTGTGTATTACCTAAATCATCAGGAGTCTGCAGGACAGAGTTGTGGAGTTTGTGATCCAGGTCCAAGTGTGTGTGCGAATGGGAGCGTGTGTGATCGGTGTGTTCTGCTGTCAATGTGGCAGGCGACGGTGTCTGGGAGCGAGAACCCCCAAGGGAATGCATGGGCGATGCACTCTCAGAACCTACACAAGGCAAGAAAAGAAAAGAAACATGAACTCCAACTAAATAAAACAGCAGAATTACTAGATGGCTGTCATTTGTTTATGGTCTTTGTGGCATCAAATCCATGGAGATTAATGTCATTTTGTCACATCTCAAAAGGCTTACAGGCTTTAATGCCTATGAAAAGATGGGTGACATAGGTTAGATACATGTATATGCACAGTAACGGTGTGTAGCTAAAGGTGATGATGCATGTACTGTATAGATGAATATATACAGAAATCTAGCTACATACCAGGGACAGTAACAGTGTGGCTGAGGCTGCTGGTCTCTGAGTCGATATGGAGTGTCGTTAAACTAGCTACTTCATGTTCTTCACAGGCCACACCCCCGCCCAGGCTATCTTGGTCCAGTGAGCTGCCTCGACCACCTCCTCCTGATCCTGATCCCACTCCTCCCCCACATGCTTCTGAACTAAAAGTAAAATCTGAAATAACAAGTTAAAAAACATATTACAATTCACTTACACACTGTGTTTACTTATAATCTTGTATTCCCCTTGATCTCAAAGCCAATTGTCCAACTATGATGGATTTATTTTTTTTTTACAATTAAAATCTAAAAGTTAAAAGAAGCTGCCTGGGCACTAAAGTCTTGGTAATCTTTTAAAAAGGAAAAAAGATACTGGTACTGTATAATCCGAGACTGATAAAACTGTGCTCTCCTTTTGCTAAGCTTATTTTCTCTCATTTTGGGCAGGATAATAAAGCTGCAAATGCAATGTGTTATACAATATATTTTAAAAATTAAACAGGAGTATATTAGTATAAATGTTAGTACTTTGTTCCTTACTATCGAATTTGCAGGTGGTATACTGAAAGGCATTAAAGGAGTCTGATTGGCTGTCAGAGCTGATGACATCAGAGCCGCTGGCACTAGCAGGTGACGTCCATTCAGAAGGAACCCCTGGATCATCAATAGGGCGAAGGTCATCTGAGGGTCTCGATCCAGGACTCTGACCAGCCTCCAGGAGCTCTGGCAGGTCTCTGGGAACCTCCAGACTACCAGGGCTGCTGCCACGACGACCCTGTGTGTAAAGAGAGAGAGCCGTGCTTGTGGATTCTATGTTTTGAAACGCTTGAATGTGTTCACACTTGCATGTGTTTAACTAACCGCTGTTCCTTTGGCCCTCAGCCTCTCCTGGATAAACTCATCCATGAGGTCAGAGAAGTTTGGATTGCTGCTCCCCACATCACTAGAGACTGGACGGGCCTTCTGGACGACCTCCTCTTTGTTGGCTACAGGCACACAAACACACATTAAGATATAGAGGCGGACATGCTGTGACAATCGCACAAGACTACACTCATACACACACAAACACAGAACTGATGAAACAATGTAAATATAGACAAGCTGACACAGACAGGTGAGACGCAGATGAATGAGAAAGAAAAGCAACACACGGAGACAGAACAATAGTTGATGTTGACCCACATAAATAATACACAACACAGAAAGCTATGAATAGGAACTTGTAACATCATTTATGTAATCAAATTTTGGATAAAAGTCTAAAATAAGGATATGGTGACATTTTGTTTTGGGTCATGTCCAAAACGTATTATTTCCCCAACGCAACACCTGTAGTCTAGTTAGCAGGCTTATGTTATTTAAAGTAATCAGACATTAAAATGTCACAATATCCATAATAATAATTCATTTAACTTGTGACCTTCCTCCAATTGTATAAGCAGTCCTGATGTATATGTACTGTTGGCCTTGAGGTTATTAGGAGCTAATGTTTCAAAAAAGCCACAACAACAGGCACATCAAAACCCACCAGAAAAGCAATGCAGGAGTTAATTCACACCATGCACAAAAAGAGCGAGAGAGTGAGTATCACCTTGTTAGGTCCAAACAAGCAGCAAACCAGAGGCCTACATTAGTGCAATTGTGTTACTGTGGGTTATATTGCTGTTAGCTTGGATGCAACAACCAGAGTACATTTCTAAACCTCTAAGCAGAGAGCATGAACCCAAAGTCGGAGGGGAGTAAATTTGCTGCTTTTAGTATTAACCAAGTAATCTTTAATTCCTGAAGCTGTGCCTGATAAAGCTGACAGTGTTTGGTTGCTTCCACCACTCAATACCAGAGCTTTGGTCAATAAAGCTTATAGTTACTAAACACAGAATTAAATGGTTTACTTTGCTGCCACCTAGCTGGATATGAAGACACTGTGACACTGTCATGACTGTTCAACATACAATACCCTATAGGTACAACAAATATGAAACTAATAAAACTAATCAACAAAGTCAAACAACACTTCTCTCACTCATCAGAAGAAGCAGCATCTCTTGATTGTGATCATATGGAGAACACTGAAGAGCTACCAACTCTAATTTTCCTCTTCCATATAAGGACGTCAAGTATCGTGAAGCCAGCTGTGGTATATTATTTAACTGTAATGGTTATTTGCCATGACTGCCAAATGCAGTAGGAAAGAAATTTGAACACAATATAAACAGAAAAGCCTAATCTGTTTCTCCTTGCCATTATTATACAGGTCAAATTATGGAAGCCTACAGCAAATTCTACATCAAAACAACAGCGTGAAAAACAAAGTGAAGATTAGCACTCTAAACATGCCAAGCTGTAATGGTAGCAGAACCTAGTTATTTCACACAGTCCTCTAACAAGTCTTTATAAAAACAATGACTAGTGATTTGTGCACTAAATAAGTGCATGTTCTGGATGCCTTCAGCTAACTTAGACAAGTTATTTCACTATCTGGGTTGTTTATAAAGTAACAGAGATAATAACAAGAGGAGGTTGACTCTCTAAAATGCAGCATTTCAAGCATTCTGCTTGATCAAAAGGGATATGAGATGCTGTCTGGTCCTCCACTCCTCAAACAAACACCACAGCATAAATGATGCACCATACCTATGCTGAAGAAGCTGTCGAAATTAAAATATCCTAAACGTGGTGGTGGTGCAAGCTCATTCTGATGGAATGGGTACAGACATGCAAACAATGCTTGACCACACTTAAGAGAACCCAATAGTGTTCATAACAATCAGCAGTAAGAGTTTAACTAGTTCAACACCAGATAAACAAAGAGCCACAGCACAGAATATCTGGTTTAGCTGTCCAAATTAAATGCAAAGTTATAATCAATTCTAAATATTATTAATCCATGCAAGAGCACCATTCCCGTAAATCTGGCCTTGACAATATTGTCACTAGCAAACCTCATACATCCAGCACATAAGTAGACAAACCACACATGTAGGTATTATTTGACACAAAGCCAGACAATACATCCAAATAAAACAGGGAAAGACAAAAGAAGGTGGCTGCACAACAGTAACTCCACATCAGACTTAGGTGATGAATTCCTCCGCCCATACATCACACACACAGCTTCCTTTAACCCCTCATTTTGTATTCCACTGTACTGAGAATTAGAATGAATTGAAAATCATTACTACTAATACTATTCTGTGGCAGTGTGCAAGACAAATAACCATTCCAGGTAGCAGGCTCAAAAGAGAACTTGTTCTATCATTAACATTTTGCATGCGTATACTATTATTAAGATGGCCGTTTTTAAAAGAACCTATGCTGCACTCTAGTGGTGTGAAAAAGGGCTACAATATTTGGTTCACATTTCCTACAAACGTTTGTATCACATTGCAAAAATACCTCACATCACTGAGTAAAACAGCAAACAAAGCTCTGAAGCTGGAAAATGCCACAAAACCTCTGAGAGCCTTCTGAAGGTCTTATGTAAAGCCATGTCAGTTTTCTTTTTTTCAGTGTCGTTTGTTGTTTTCTTCTGTCAGGCTGAAGAGGGGCTGGAGTCCAGGGAGGAGGCGAAGGAGGCACAAGGAGGCCGCATGCAACATCGAGGACAGGGAGGAGATGGAGAATAGGGGGGAGGGGGGGAGGTAAGAGAGTTAAGATCCCAAAACCTTTAGGAGACAGAAGGCAGGAGAAGGAGAGAGGGAACTTCTGAGGTAGAGAAACAAGTGGGAGGGTATGGGAGGAGGTGGGGTCCTTGATAGGAGGCAGGCTGGAGGAAGGGCTACGTTCAAGAGGAAACACATCAACAGGGAGTTTGAATTTCAGTCCAGCAAGATGATGAGTTTCAGCCAAAAAATATCATTCCATCATAACAAACCAGTTAAAAACAGCCAAAAAAGTAAAAGAAAGAAAGTTGTTGGTGTTTGTGTGTTAATGAGTATTTGTCTTTCCACAGCTCTTTAATCTGCTGTGTCCTTTGTGAGCACTTCGTTCGTTGCGACCCTCACCTGGCGTAGTCGTCTTTCGTCCAAAGTAGCCCAGGACATGGGAGTAGAGATCCCTGAGAGATGCGTCACCCATGGCAGCCCGGCCCTGCCGCTGTGGCGAAGAGCCCTGGGATGACCCTTGACCTCTGGGTCGAGGCTTGGAAGACAGAGCATGTACCACTGTCTTATAGACACCACCCAGAAGAGCACCCTGATGGTGTCGTAAGGCAGTGTTGCCTGGCTCCTGGGAGCGAGAGCGGGATGCTCGAGATCGCAAGGCAGAGCGCCCCAAACGTCCGCGCACTCCTGACGACATGCCAGAGGAACCTGAACTACTTGATAATGCCTCCATGTTTGCCTCGGGGCTTATGTTGGATCCAACAGAGGATCCAAGATGTTTCTTGTCCCCTCCAGTGCCAGATCTGTTTTCCAGCCCTCCAATGCCTGCTGTGCCCCCTGCACCGCCGCTATCCAGCAAAGTCCCAGATGACAGTTTCTCATGTGCCCCTGTTCTGTGGCTGATTCCTGCCACAGAGCCAAACTTACCTGTACCCCCCGCTCCCTGTTTGCTTACTGAACCTGCCCCAGCTCCAGCCCCTGGCCTCTCTCCTGCCGAATGGCTGTGTGTGTGGAAGTGACTGAGCCGGCGCAGCCTGGCTTTCCAGTGCGCTTCTTTGTTATCAAGAGGGTTGTGGAATTGAACAGACTCAGTGGAAGGCCGAAAACTGACATGAACACCCCCAGAATGGTGTTTCTTGCTGCTGCTACTACGGGTCATTTTGGCCTTAGTTGGGTCTAAGATTTGGGAAGTTGAATCACTGCTACATTCTACAGTATTAGCATCCTGTCTAACTAACTTAAACCTGTCATGTCCTTCTGCTTCTTTATCTTCTTGCCTCTCTTCTCCGATTTCACTCCACATGTCAAATTTACTTTCCAACCTTGTTGCCCTCTCTGCATTTCCTCCTGCTCCTTTTTTCTCACCATTTCTTTCTAAGCTAGCACTCCCTTTAGCATTAGTTGATGGCCACTGACACTGCAGCTCCAGGCACTCATAGATGCTTCGTCGCTCTGCCTCAGTCTCCTCTGTGGAATCTACACTGCTATGCCTCACTGACTTAGTTACTTGTCCGTCCTCTCTTACCACCTGTGTGGCCTCTCTAATTTGTCCTGTGCATTCAAATTGTGTTCTGGCTACCCCTGTTTGCACCAATGAAGGCAAAGTAACAGTATTTTCTAAAGCATGACAAGGACTATCTTGCTCTGTGGCCTCCTCCTTCCTCTCACGTCCTTTGTGAGTGAGATAGTCCCTAATAGAGGAGAATAAATCATCCTCCTCTGTCCCAGCCCCAGTTTCACCCTCTTCTGCATCAATTTCCTTTTCAGGGGAAAAAATGAAGGCAGAGTCCCAGTCGCTTACCCAATCAGAACTAGAACCTCGGCTTCGAGAGCCAACTTGCTGCCAGAATTGGTCACAAATATTACCATCATCTTGTGCCTCTAAGGATGAGGAAACAACACCATTGGAGAAGGTAAAAGGTGTGGGAGAGGATGAGGTGAGGGATTGTGAGAGAGATTGAGCTGTGTGGCTGTTGGCTACAAGTAAGGAAGAAGTTGTGGAGTGGTGGTGAGCAGGATTTGGGATCGAACTGGGATCCCTCTGAGGGTCTTCACCTTTGACCCGCTCTGCAATGAAAGGCTCCATGATGTCAGAGGCACTGCTACTCCTTGCAAGAGACGATGGGGCTGGGGTGTCCAAGTCACACGCCACTCCTTGGAAACCCTCAGAACAGGGGGTAGGAGGGGCATCCTCACTCTGGGAGGAGTGGCGCATCCGAGAAGAGCGGGATGTCAACGTGATGGGTGGATCCTCAAGATCTGGTAATGAGAAGATGTGGACTAATATTAGCAGAGGTTCAAATAACAATAGGGGGGGAAAGCACATAAATAGATTTAAATGAAAAGGCCAAGGAAGAAGCATTAATGCTCTGTGCCTGCAGAAGCCATACAATCCCTGGTCCTTTATCAGACTGAGGTCATTGTCTTAGCAGGCATAGACAAAATTAAATTTAAAACACAACACTTACTAAAGTAAGAGGATCAGTCAAAAGAAATGCCACTTAAAGAATGAACGCATCAGGGGCAAAATATCACACTTCATGGGTACAAAGGTCAACAAGAAGGACAAAGGGGAATAGATGCTTGTCTTCGGGGAAAACAAAGACAGGCATATGGTGTTAATGGAATGACAGAGCGACAAGCTTGTGTGCATGCAGTTACATAAGTAAAAGGTTAAAAGGCAAAAAAAACAAGCAAGCACATGGTAAAACAGGTAGGTCAAGTTTCATGCAGACACGTAGACAACTTTAAGGTTTAAGCAAACTTAAGTGACACTTGTGATACAAACTCCAATGACATATTCTGTGGTAGTATCTTTAACTGATGATCGAAGGATTTTAATAGAATGTAGGAAATTGCAATTAATTCAGATACTAATCTGTTAGCTGCAGCTGTATAATTGCAGAATGCAATTTGTAAGTACTGCAAACCAGCAGCTTTTTCTGATTCATAAGGAAGGTGAAAAGGTGTGCTGTGATTGCTGCTGGAGCACATGCAAACTGTTACTCAGTAAAGACACATAGCTGGAAAAATCAGAGAGAGAACAACAGACAAGAGTTTCAGACAATGTTAAGATGACTAAAAATGTTCCACGCAGAGGCAGACAGGCCACAGGCAGGCAGACAGGTAGTGCAAAGAGTGTGTACCTGCCAGCTGGTCAGCAAGGGGGGGTAGTAAAGGGTGGTGGTGGTGAAGGAGGACAGGAAGAGGCGGAGCCAGAGCAGGAGCACTCTTAGCACTGCGGATAAAGGCTGAGGACAGCAGAGAATCCCCCGTAGAACAGCTACGCAGGGCTGAGGAGGTGGGAAGAAGAAATAGAAGAGAAATAGACGAAGGGGAAGAAGTGTTGGACAGAAAAGGAAGGCAAAGGAGGAAAAAGAGTTTTGTTGAAGTGAGGTGAAGTGGTGATGAGAATGGGAACATGGAAAGAATTAAAGAATGATGTAAATAAAGAAAAAAATGAGGGATGGTGAGAGAAAAATCAGGTGTTTGCAGTGTTGCGTGTTAAGATAGTTATAAATTACAATGGTTTGAGAACAAAAAGGAGAAAATTGTGAAAAGATGGACAAGCAACAGAGCAGTGTAGAAGAGGGAAAGATTAAGGGTGGATATTGAGGAAAGACAGGGAAGGTGAAAGGCGAGTGAGACGGGGTTAGCTCTGAAGGAGAGACAGTGGAAAGAGGATAAGAGGCTAGTGGTGGTTTGGCACATTTTGCAGCTCATGTTTTCCACATTAGAGGAACACTATCCTAATTTCTCACCTGATTAATATGTTTTTCTAATTGTCTAAAAAAACTGCAGAAAAACAGACCCAACCCTGTAAAAAGTTTGTTAGCACATAGAACTGAATTAAAACAAGAAAAAGTTATAAAGATCTTTTAGAGCTTGGGGGAGGTAAAGCCCTTGAAAAAAGGCTTAGCATTTTTATTTAGGAATAATCAATATATATCCTGCCAACAGAATTGTTTCATTTGCTTGGATTAAAGTCACTAGGCTGTTAATATTCTGAACAATGCAGCCTTCAACTATTTTAGATGTTTGCATCAACAAGACTAAGAAGGAAAGGAGTGACCATACCCCAAAACTTCCTGTCAGACAGACAGGTAAGAAGAAAACAAGAGAGAGGCATGAAGTCAAGAAAACCCTAATTAAGAACCAAGATAAGCTATTTTAAGTATATAGAAGACAGTTTTTCCACCGTTGCACACTTCTCTCACACACACACACACAAAGAAACATACACAACAAGCAAGCCAGTTTACTAGCAATGTCTGGAAGTCAGTTTACACATAAAGCAGGAAGACAAACATTTTAAAAGGTGGTGATACTGACCTACAGTCTTCTGACGGACAATACTACGGGCTTTTTCGATCCCTGGTGATCCAGCGGTGGTGGCACTCCGCTGCCTCATGGCTGCTGCCTGACCTGGTTGATCTCTGCTCCAACCTTTAGAGAAGGAGCGATCCACAACCTGCCGCTGGCCCTCTGAACCGATACCTGCAGTATGAACGAAATTAATTTGGTTCTTTTTGGTTATTTTGTACAGAAGAAAATATCCTTACTTAACCTCACTTAAGCAATATATTGTGCAAACTGAAAGTGTAAGCTGGAGTGACTCCACTGTACCATCATTGTTTTACACATTAGTTTCAGATTAAGCAAAATGATCACGTGTAAACAGATTGCAATTATCTAAGAATCAGAAGGCTGTGTTTTAGAACTGCTTAGGACTTGACAGATGCCATTTTAAAATGTCTGAAGGTGTCTGGTGTGACCAACCTTTTCCTTTATGTTTCTTCTGCTTCTGTTCACTGAGTTTGTCCAGTGGCAGCTCATTCAGATCGACACTGTACAGGTTCCTTGCCAACACCTAAGACACAAACACTGATTTACAACTTCCCCATAATACCACGCTATTTAAGATAGTATCAGGGTGGCAGAGACATACTAAAATAACATAGTGAAGACAAAGTGTCTTTCAGTACCTTTGTGAGGGTCTCCATGGTAAGTGACCACTCAGTGACCAGCTCCTCCCAGCAAGTCAGGGAAGAGAGGACAGAGAGGAGGTCGTCCCACAAGTCTCTGCTGATATAGACATTTAAGTTCCCCTTAATCCAGGCAACGATCAGCGTCTATATAGAAAGACAAGGATGAAATATAAAAACAGGTATATTAAAAACAGCTAGAAGTCTCTGAACTCTCGCCTTCAGTCTGAAAAAAACAAGGAAAGTAAATACAGTATAAATCAGACTATATTTTTAAATTCTGTGTTGTAAAACAGCTGTTCCTATTCTTTTTTATGTTTCATGACTGTCTCAGTTTTATTTGTCCAAAAACAAAAGCCTGTGTAAAATGGCAGTAATAGTAACATACCTGAAAGATAGGCCCGGCCAATCTGCCTGACAGCGTGTTGTTTTTCTTGCCTGGAGGCATTATGGAAGGAGGCCTTTTCATTACAGATTCTGTCACCCTCAGCAGAACCAGTAAGATCTGTTCCCTACAAATAAATAAAACACAGAGGTTAAAACTAGCAAAAGCAGTCTAAAGTAGTTTAATTAAGCAGATGTGACATAACCATAAGCTTTTTTTACCATGTTTTCTGGTCCATAGTTTCGTGCATCACAAGGCTGCGATAGATATTGAGGACTCGCTTGCACATGTCAACATGTTCCTCTAAAAGAATCTTGATGTCGTTGGCTGGCTCCAGTAGAAAAACATTGGAGGAGTGAGTGATGAATACCTGCAGTGAAAATATTGTGAAAGAATAAAAATAGGCGTCTTAAATCGGTTTCTTTTAAAGAGAGACAGAGGTCAGTGTGACAACTATACCTGTAGTGTAGTCTGAACTCCAGCATGAACGCTGTACTCCAGCATTTCACTGTCAATCACTTTGTTCATTCCCTGAAAAAAAAACAGAAATACAGTCACATTATTTATTTTGAATGTCTAACTGAAAATGGTTTACAAACAGTTTACATAAAAATAATGTTTAAAATATATGAGAATATTTGCATTTCTCACCTCATCTTTGTCTCCAAGCTGAGAGTCTGTATCGAGACTGGTAGCTGTTGCTATAGGATAGGGGCCCTCCTCGGGCTCCTTCATAAACACCGGCTTGTCCTCCATGGAGATCCACTCCTGGTAAACACGAACCACTTTTCGCATTGCAGCTGCTTCACACATAGGAAGAAGAAAGGCCTATACAAAGGGAAACAGAAAAATGATGACATTATTTGATGCTGCCTATTAATAAGTGTGGACATTACAATAAATTAATGCTAATTGTCAAAGAACAGTAATGAAAATTCCCCCACTCCCATAATACAAATGATTTCTCCTTAACCTGTCTAAAGATCTCTGTGATGAAGTTGACGTTGGTTCTGGAGCTGGTCAGTACTCTTCTCACCACCTCCATGTCTGTCAGCTGCTCTTCATCAATGGAGCAAAGTGAGGAAGAGCTGGGCTCTCTCTCTGTCAGTGTAGATGTGTTGGAGTGGCTCTGTTCAGGTTCACCCATAGGTCCTGGACATCCAGAGAGGCCCATGCTACCCCCCGTAGACCCAGATGAACCACCACTACCTTCCAGGTGGCTCTCAGAACGAATCCCTCCTCCACCGCTGTCGTCTGAGCTGCCCGCAGAGCGAGCAGCCAGTCCGGCTGCTGCTCGCTGGAGGTGAAAAGAGAGACATTATGTGGAGACAATTTAATATTATTTCATGTATGACACCTAATATGTGTGTATGACTTACCTGTATGTTCTTGGGGACATTCTCTCCCTCTGTTCCTGGGATATGTGTATGTGTGTTGGGTCGGGGTTCCAGCCAGAAGGAAACCAGCCAGCGGATAAAGATGACACGGGCTTGAAGAAAACTCTCCCTAGTGCAGTACAGTATTTCACCACCATCCTGCTCCCGGCGCACTACGCTGTAGTACGGCTTAGGACGCATGGGAGGCACATCTACACAGAAAGAAGATAATGCTTTTTGTCTGGCATGGAATTATTGTAATGAAATCATTACCATTACTGTTTAATTGCAGTGCTTCTCTGGATTTACTGTATCAAGTAGCTTTTAATGTCTTTACAGTACTGACCCAGCATGGGGTTGTAGAGGCTTGTTTCCATAGCGAAGTTGGGAAAGATGTGAGGAAGGTAATACTTCCTGAAGTGACCAAAGAGGAAGCTGAAGCCACGTTCATGGTTCTCTTTACACCGCCACTCTAGAGACTTTGCCTGGTCGACACAGACAAACAAACAAGTCTGTTTTATAAAGAGAACATTACGCACAGAAAATAGGGTCAAGCAGAGAAGAGCACCATTGTTTTAGGGGAGAATGTTGTCAGTGTGTGTAGGACTGCATGCATATGTGTGATGACAGCAAGCAAAAAAAAGTACAAGCACAAATTCAGTGTGTACCAACCGAAGATGCAATCTGTATTTTGGGTTGCAACTGAAATGGGTAATCTCAAAAGAAATCTGTTTGCACCCATACCAGTGACTGAGGGACTCAACACCTCCTTTAACCCATGCCTTAAGCATTAGTGGCATTAGTACAGCACTGAACAGTTTCACCAGTGTATTCAAGTTGTGTTAACTGTGTTAGTAATAAACTCTGATAATACCTGGTTTACCATATATTTCAATAGGGCTTCCAGGAAGTAAGCAGTAAGGTCTTCCTGGTTCTTGTCACCTGACTGGGGAGGAACTAAAGGAGTGATCTCTTCTGGTGTCACCTGGGCTGCAGAGGAAGTAGAGATAGATTACTATCACATTCAATTATGTAAAATAATAAAATTCTTGCATGTCTCTGTATAAATTAGGTTGTGAATGGGGTTGCTAATCAAAAGTGTGTTTATTCTACTAACTCTCTGTCAAACTCAGCGGAGGGTTGATGAGACTATCCAGGGTGCGCGGGGTCCCATGGCAGAGTGGAGCTGGGAAACCAGGAATCAAACAGGCAAACATGCAGAGTTGCTCTCGCTCTGCGTTACTCTGTAATGCCTGCATCCACAACAGGAAGAGACGCACACCTTCACGGCGGATCTACAGTATAGATAGAAGAGAAGATTGAGAAGGCATGAGGAAAAGAATTCAACCTAATACATATAGTACTCAGAGCCTTTTGTTGTGCCAAACATTAAAGAATCAGGACTGTACCTTTAGAGAGTTCCCAGTGTGCAACAACTTCTTCAGAATCAAGCCTGAGAGAGAAAGACATGATAGCCTTCTCATTTCAAACTACACTGCATGAAAAGAGTTCAAAAGTTTCCAACAGCAAAGAAAACTGAACGTTACCAATACTATGAAACTGCCATCGGCTCTGGATTCTCTCTGGTAGGAGCTGAAGAATTTTCTGGAGAAACAAAAAATTTCAATTTATATGATATATTATATAACTTTCTGGAAGATGGGATAACCAAGATAACAGAGAGGCTTAGAGGAAAACATTTTCCATGCTGGAATGAATATAGGGTATAAATAATGTGTAAATAATGACTAAATAAACAAGATAGGGCAGTAAAGCAGAACAGCAGTTTATACTAAAAATAATTCAGTACGGTTCACTTTGCATCTTTAAAAAAAATCTAAACAACTACATAATCAATAAAGCTCATCTTTAAACACAGGGAAAAATTCTTCATTAAGTAGGTGGGCTCACTGACTATTTCTTTTTAGACTTGTACTTTTCCTGGCCCTGTACTGAATTTATAGCATGTTGAGAGGCAAATAAAGGTCAGTAACAGACACAAACAGAGCTATCTTATCCTAGTTACTCTAAGCACCACCACTCAGTTCTGAGTGTTGCTAAATGCCAGTGGGCTGACTCTGAGGTCAATGTCAGCTGGTGTCATGGTACTGACCGAGACCACCAAGCTTTAGGAATCAAAAACTCCTCAGTGATTGTGTTGAATGTCAGAGCTTTATTCTGAAATTTCTCAGACAGTCAGAGGATGCATTTTGCTAAAAGACCTCAATAAAAAAACTCAACAACCAACAATATTTTAGTTCTTTAACAGCTTTGTAAGACTGTTTGTAAAAAAAAACTGTTTTTCATCATGGGTTTACAACTGTCACATACATTCAATTCACTGTATTTTAAGAGATTTCAACACCTCAAAGATGAAGAGGATTGAATCCAGCTCCTCCCTCTGAGACTTGTGGCCTAGACATAGAGAACAGCATGAATACACAGCCAGTACAGCAACTGTAAAGGTGATGATGTGTGATTTATTTAAACCTGCTGTAATATCCCTTTTGGTTATGTATAAAACTTACCTTTTTGCTTGAGGCTAACCTCAATAGTGACAAAGTTTTCAAAGAAGACATAGTAGATATGGGAATAGTTCAGGTCAAAGAACTGCTTCAGCTCTGATGGCTCTGCATTTTCTGGAAAAGGGAGGGGAAATAAAAAAAATGGAATTGCATTTTTGACTTTTTGAGGTGATGTTGACAGTCTTTATTACAGTCTGCTTCAGTGTTTGCCCCCAACTTAGACAATCCTTTTAACAGTACACAAAGAAACATCCCAGAAATCAAGGGTAAAACAGGAAACACACTAAAATACAGCAATTTTAACATAAGGAGAGGAAGAATTAGGTAAAGTGCTTAAGCATTTTTTACCAGTGCAAGAATCAAATTTAAAAGCTAGCACAATTTTTCTATTGCATTTACGATTGTTCTGTAGCCTCTCTGCTCTGTCTACATTACAGATGACTGCAAAAAGACAGCAGAGAAGCCTAAGCAAAATGGAGCTCACAGCGGCAAAGGAGAGAAGAGCGAGAGATGACTGATGTCTGCGCTTTTCTGATAAGAACCATCATTAAGAGTCAGATAAAATTCAAACAACAGCTACACCCTGACTATTAGAAGATGGGACTTCCTGCACTCTCAGTATCTTAGGAAGCAGTTCCAGAAATCTGTTATAGGATATTCTCTATTTATAATCTAAAAGTTTTAGTCTTAACAATACACATAACTGTCCCTCAAAGAACACCACACATTTTGACTTTTCATCACAGGAAGTACATTCGTTCTCTAAATAATACATCCGTATTTTGTCAATGTGAAGCGAAGAAGAGACAGACCAGCGCAGGTCCCAGCCACAGTTTAACATATACACTCTTTTCAAGAATGGGAACAATTACGCTCATGTGTCTTGGACTACGCTGCTACTGGCTGGGGAGGGAGACACTCATACTCCAGACAGTGACATAAAACACAAAATACAACCCTCACTCATACACTTCAAAGTCCAAACTGAAAGAAAATACACAAGCATGGAAGACACTGAGGTCCCCAGTGACACACAGAAGCATGTGCACAGGTATACAGACCCACATTATACAGAAGAGCCTCTGGTGATAGTCTTTGAGGTTGTTTATATGAAGACTGAAAGCTGAACTCTGCTGCACAGAAACACTGAGACCATCTGTGCTCTGTGCCACAGTGGTTGCCCTTGTAAGGTCTTAGTGGCCGAGCTGAGTGGTTTTCTATCTTTTACTCTAGAAGCTGACATTTTACCACATCATTCATCGCCACCTGAATGCCAACTCTACACCTCTTTATAGTGTTTTAACTGAGGCAAAGCCTAGCCTTGTAATCATTTAATTTAGGAGAGCAAACTACAGTAAAGTAAACACTATGCTATCTTTTTAGTTAGCTATTATGCCAGATCAGGTATCAACTTTTATTAACTTGGACAATCCCAGAGCTCACACCCTTCTACACTCAACTAAAGAACTTCAAACTGTGTAGTTATCCATTGTTCAGTCCTGGAAGTATTCTTTCTCCAA
The DNA here is from genome assembly GCF_900634625.1 of Parambassis ranga. Classification (NCBI taxonomy): domain Eukaryota; kingdom Metazoa; phylum Chordata; class Actinopteri; family Ambassidae; genus Parambassis; species Parambassis ranga. The sequence goes on from NC_041042.1 coordinate 12,017,129, forward strand.
CAATGTCACTGCGAATGTGTTTGTGATTGTTATCATAGTCTTGTGCTCCCCATAGAGCACAGAGGAGGGGCACACCCCTTTCTCTCCGTCTCATGCACACATACACAAACGTAGAGGCCAGTTGGTCTTACAATAGAAACAGGAAGTTGTGCTACTGTACTGGACACATAGAGGAAATAGTAGAGGCCATTTCCTTCTCCAGTCTGTGTGTTTACTTGTGGGTGTGCTTGAGAGCAACACACACACACACAGAGACAGGCTTCTATCCCTTTTAAGTAACGCCCTGACACCCTCTCCCACCCATTTAAAATGCTGCAACAACAGATGTGTTGAAATATATCCTAATATATGTTCAGAAAAACACTCTGTGTTTCTCACAAATCATGCCTTTGTCCAACGGTCGGGCACGCCCCTGTAGAAATCACAACAATCTGTAGCATCACTGTCTGCGTATTACACAGTCACGTTTACACTCATCACACCCAGTTCTCCTCTGTTCAGACACTGCATTTCAGGTAGTTGTACACAATAAAAACCACGTCTTTAAATCATCTCATACTCAACACACTGCACTGCAGAAACAGAAGGATTTACTTGTCACTTTGCTTGTATACACAATAATCCGTGCCCTGATGTAATTCTAAGGAGACGCCTCTGGTGTGGAAAATATATATTGAGAGCTAGAGTGTTTTAATAGACACATATCAGATGCCGAATTAATGAGTTGATGCTAAAAGATTCCCAAGTGTGTTCAAATATGTGATAAAACAGTGGTGTTTATGTTTACAGTAAGGACAGGTTTGAATTTCGTGATTTCTGAGAGAAGTTTAGTGTAACTGTACAAACAGACTGGCACGCAAAAGCTAACCTGCTAGCTGTCTGACAAGGATTTTAACTTACCTATGACTATTCTGAGATGTTTGAGCCTCGTCAACACGTCCTTCTTTGGGTCCAACACTTTCTGTGTTGATTTTTTAACGTCCCCATGAGGCTTTTTGGAGAACATTCCTGAGGCAGAAAACAAGGGAATGCGATGGTAGACAGCAAGACGGAGCTAGCCACTTGAGCAGCCTCAGCTAGCGTTAATCTTCAATCTATAACGTAAAACGCTTGTTCCTGAATCATTTATTAACGGAACGCTGCGAATTAGGAGCCCTTCGCAACACCGCGGGGTAAATCTTGGCGTAAAATTGTTCGCCGAGAGCGCATTCTGTTAAAACTAACACAGATATGTACAATGTAGCGGGGCAACGCATCCATCCATTGCACCTCCCTTCCACAACAGTCCGTAGCCTTGGAGGCTAAACTAGCTGGTTAGCTATCTCTGCTGTTCACTTCAGAAAACATCATGGCGGAGGAGGGAGGTGGGAAAACAAAATAATAGATACCAGAAAAATTCAACGCAAACATGGTTCAACAATCAGTTAACTTTGACTATCATGTTTGAACAATGTCATATATAAATGTCCTAAAAAATAAAATAATATTCCGAAATAAATTGTTTAATCGTTTTTTGTTTGTTACATCGAGTTCTGCTCAAACTCTAGCTCCAAATGCTGAATTATGGGTACTGTAGGTTACGTCTCAGTCTTAGCTAATCAACCATACGACTCTTGCTGATGCTAAAAACTACATTTCCCAATACGAATAAGAGCGCCATACGATGATTTGTTTTTAGCTTTAGCTGGAGCATGCCACTGAGACTGTAACCGAAGAAAAACAATAAGTTTCCTTTCTTTGCGAACAACCTTTCTTTAAACCTTAAACCTTGGAAACGTCGAGCACCACTCTGTTTTGTGAGTTGTGATTTGGTTTTAACCTTCCTTGTTAATGTATAAATCGAATAAGTTGTATCAATTTTGCACGCTACCCATCTACATTGGCATGCTAAAGTGCTAACAAAATGCTAATTTAATGTGTTCTTTAATGGCTGGTGTAGTAATATTCTTTTAAAAATATGACATTATGAAAACAGAAGGTCAGTTTTCGATCAGAGTTGCATTGGTTCATACTTGTTATTTGCGAAGTCTCTTTCATGTAACGATGTATTTCCCACCGTAGAACATTTTCCCGAAGTAATTTAATTACATCAGGAAAGAGAAAGATTTCACCAGGAGGCAGAATCAAAACGATTTTGTTCACCAATTTATTGGAAGTCATTCGCTATTGCTTTATGTAGTGCTTTTATGTGGTTCCAGACTCTTTGATTTCTTGTTTGTCTAAATACAAAGAAACAGGATTCAGCCTAAAATCTTCCAACATCTTACATCCTCAGTCTAAACCTGATCTGCTATGCCGGTGCACCGTGACCGGGAGAAGAAGGAGAGTACAGCAGAGGAAATGGAGGTTGATGAGCAGGAACAAGAGGCTTCAAGCTCAGAGGAGGAGGATTCAGACACCTCTTCTGTATCTGAGGATGGAGACAGCTCTGGTATTTAACATGACATTTTTATGGAGGTTCATTCTGATTATGATGTTTCAGGGCTGCTTCTTTCTTTCATTACAGTCGGATTTGTTAACACATAAATATGTGTTTTTGATCCTGTGCTTTTCCAGAAATGGATGAGGAGGACTGTGAGCGGAGGAGGATGGAGTGCCTGGATGAAATGTCTAACCTTGAGAAACAGTTCACCGATCTCAAAGAGCAGTAAGTCTGACACTAATATCTGTCTGCCTTACTGCAAAAAGTCTCAAAAAAGCTATGCTACACTTTACATTTACACCTGTGGTTATGTGCAGGTTGTATCGTGAGCGTCTCAGCCAGATAAATAGTAAGCTCACAGAGGTCGAAGCTGGCCGGGCAGCAGAATATCTGGAGCCCCTGGCAGTGCTGCTGGAGAACATGCAGGTCCGCACCAAGGTGGCAGGTAACTAACACACGTCAAAACTCATTTACTACAGTCTTCTTTTCACTTTCATATGTGTCTCTTTCTGTTTTTGTATTCACAGGCATCTACAGAGAGCTGTGTCTGGAGTCAGTAAAGAACAAGTATGACTGTGAGGTCCAGGCAGCGTGCCAACACTGGGAGGTTGTCCATCCAAATTCACACAATTTAATTAGCTGACATCCAATAATGTGTAACTGGATATGCTATATGGATATATGGTTTAAGTGTATATTCAGATGCATGTTTGTGCTGCATGCAGAGTGAGAAGCTGCTGCTGTTTGACACGGTGCAGAGTGAACTGGAGGAGAAAATTAGAAGACTGGAGGAGGACAGACACAGCATTGATATTACATCAGGTAGCACACACTTTGCATTGTGTTAGACATCAGCATTTTGTATGAAATGCTGACACAAATCATCTGTCTTTCTATCAGAGCTGTGGAATGATGAAGTGTCAGGGAGGAAGAAGAGACGAGATGCTTTGAGTCCAGATAAGAAAAGGAGGAGACCTTCAGTAGTGTCTGATATCCTTTTCCTGTTAAGGCCTCTATTATTGCTCACATCAACACTGCTGATTTCAGTTCATTCCTTTGTTGGTTGTTGTCTTTAACATTGCTTACGTCCATATATTGTCTACATGCTACCTGATCTGGACATCCTGGAGGACTGGACCGCCATCAGAAAGGTGTGTGTACATTGCTACATTGAGATGCAGACGTGTCATATTCTGTGGAAATTTAACAACGTTTTATGTGTGTGCTGTACTCCAGGCTGTGGCTACACTGGGCCCCCACAGAGGAAAGGCCGACTCTGACAGCTCAGTGTTCCCATTCAGACCAGACAGGAACAGACCTATTCTCAACTGCTGAGACACAGACGGTGTTAACAAACAAGGACCTCATACACAGTACACTCGAACATACTGTACTGTAGACACACATCATAGCATTCCCTCTTACAAGCATGAAACACACAAGGCTTCACGTTTCTCTGAATCTTGTCAGAATTCTTTGTTGATGCCTATTGGTGACATCAGTCGGTAACCTGTCTTGTGCTGACAGCTACGCACAATAAGGACTCACAGGAATGGAAGCATTATTGCTTCATTTCAAACTCAGGCTCTCCATGTGACTTTAACCAGTACAGTACAGGTTTTTCATGCTACACATTGTAGCATTTCCCCATTTTGCATCTGTTTCAGGGAGTAAAAGCCAGTGATGCAACATTGAATAATGGTTTTTGCAACCTCTGTGCAGTGCAAAGGAATATGTGTATATTTTTTTAATTTCTATTTTTCTTTTATCACAAATGTTTACATTTTGGACAGAACCGTCTACTTGTGACTTCTCCCTTGACCTTCTACTCATTGGTATTGCCTTCATATATTCAGGTTGTGCCAAATGAGTTTATTTGGTGTGGAAGGAGGGGGAAATGTAGGAAAATCCCACATTTTGTTTTTTTTCAGTGGAACTTTACATTTTTTACACCATCTCCTGGTAAATGCAAAACTTAGATAAGCTGGACTTTCAACATTTTTTTCCAGTATGTGTTAATACAAGAAAGTCACAATCATTCTATGCTCACAGAAAAGTAAAAACAAATTCAGCATTGTACATGTAAGCAGTGAGACTTTCAGCTTTCATGTTTGTGTTTATCTCTTGAGTTTGGTTCAGTGTGCCATGTTTTAATGTGGCTCAGTCTACTGGTAAATGTCTTGTATGAGACAAATTTTACCTTTTGTTTATGATTTCGATGGCTGGATGATGATCATGTGACATTTTGTACAGATTTCTGTTGTATTATTAGACAGAGAAACTGAAGCTTTACAGTTGTGTGTGACCCGGACAGATAAGTGAATACATTCAAGGAGGATTAGAGTTTGTGTTGTTCTCTTAGTCAACATCTGTACACCACTTCTGAAAAGACAAAAACATGGATACTATTTTTCCGTCAGTAAAGCTTGTAAAATTACTCCTTACCACTACATCATTGCAGTCAATGATAGTTGTTATAAGTAAAGGTATCCCTGCACAGTTAAAGGCTTCATAGTTCAACAGGTAGTGTTACATTCTGTACTTTCTGCCCGTCTACCTCTTCTTGGTGCCACACACATTTTCTTTAAACTAAAATACAAACTTTCAGTGTGTACTCTGTTCATGCTGTCACCTTTATGACCATCCTAAGGTCTTGAGTGGTTAGTGGTTCAGATTTGCTAGGATCAGATCATGTCCTTTCAATGATACCCCACATTTAAATCTTCACATATACTGCCATTACTCATTAATGATGGTAAAGACTGTCATTATATGGTGTGTTGACTTTTAAAGGGGATGTTAAATATTCAAACAGATTTTTTGACAATATACGTTAAATGATGTGTCAGGTACATTTGTGACTTTCCTACTTAGTATGTAGATGAGTTTTTTTTTTAAATAAAAAGTTGTTTTATAGGTATATTTGGTGCCTCTTATATTTTAACAGTGAGAAACTGCCAGAAGTGCCCCCAACTTTACCCTTACATCTTTGTAAGTGATTTTTTCATTTTACATACAGGAATATACCTGCTGCAGCTTTACAAAACAGAGATGACCTTGATAAAACTTAATCACTGGTAAAACAGAGATCCTGGCAATTCTTTATTCATCTATCAATAATCACTTTGTACAAAATTCACATAGGCATCATCTCTCAGGCTCTTAGGGTAGATTCATTCAGTCAGTCCATTTAATTCACTATAATCCACTGCTGGGTTGAGTCAGTTTACCTATACACACCAGCAACTATTATCACTTTATCAAGCCTAGGCCATATGCAAGTCTCTGTAACATGATTAAAAACACTGTTTAATTGCTGCTCTTGGTCTGAAACGATATCCCACAGGAAGTCAGTGATGTTTTGTTATGTACTTCAGTTATTTAAAAAAAAGACTTCTGAGGAATATTCAAAGCTTGAAATGAATGGAGTTCAGTTACGGTCAAACACAAGATATATTGTATGTTTATACCGAAATCCAGGCCAAATATAATGAAATATATAGCAACATATAGTAATTTAATTCTAAATTAATTTTATATCTTAATTTCTATGTTTTTTTTATTATAGTGTGGTCAAGATGTATATTTGTCATGGAACCATTCGAACCCTACTGATTTGCTGACTGATGCTGTTCCACTGTTCCACCTTTTGAATTTAAAAATCCCATTAAAATTGCTGAGCAGGTGTTTTGGCTTCTCAGGACAATATTACCATACACACACATGGTGTAGATGGCCTATGATGTAAATTAGTTTGTAAACACTCATATGCTGTTATTATTGTCACCAATTTAAAACATCAGCTGCTCCATTGGGAGCACAGCCGGATGATGATGAGGCAGAGAGAGGGAATAATAGTGAGAAAGAAGGCATGCAGCAACAAAGGCCAATATTCCCCATCTTCTAATACTATTATTTAAATACACCCTGTTTGTGAATAAATAGATGTTACAGAAATACAGAGAGACAGCAATGTGCCCTGCCATCCATTTACCACAGAGTTAAATTTTAACCAAAAATGCATCCTCACACAGCTCAAGAGGAAACTCTGTCAGTCTCAAATGGCGTCCTCGGGTAAAGATGTGTTTTCTTCCGGTGACTGGCTGTGTGGTGGGGAAGGAAGGGACTGCTGACGAGGGGGAGGGCCCACAGAGGAAGGTGGGAGGCCCTCAGGTGGAGGGGGCCGCATGTGTGCACCATAGGAGGGCATACGAGGATGAGGAGCAGGAGGAAGAGGAGGTCCTCCGGGCGGGAATCGATGAGGAAACATCATTCCTGGAGGACGTGGAGCCCACACTGGAGAGAAGGAGAAGAGTTAAACTTACACTGATGACACCTAAAGACAAGATGGTTGAAAAGATCAGATCAGCTCAAACTTACTGGGCATCACTGGAGCCCCCCCTGGTCCCCTGGGAGGGTAAAAATCCAGAGGAGGTGGAGGTCCATAAGGGGCCCTACGAGGAAAGGGACCATCCATGGGTCCTAGCGGGGGCCCAGGAGGGGGTGGCCCACCCATCCTCGGATCTGCTTCTGGAGGAGTTCTCCGGTCACCAGGACCAGACTGGCAACAGAAGAGCAGATTATATAGAGGCTGTACCAAAGATTCACATATGCTGTGCTCACACAGAAAAAGACCCCTCCCTCACCTCTCTGTGTTCTTGTTCACCAGGTCCAAGGCTATTTTCTCTGTATGAACCATCTGCAGGAAACATTTAGTAAATGGAAAAAGGTCACTCTCCAGCACAGGCCTAATGTTTGTGACTGTGTATCTCATGTCATTTAAGTTCAAAAGAACTGGAGATTTTAGGAAGAAAGCAGAGACTCACCTGCCACATCTGTAGGGTGAGGAGGTCCCATAGGAGGACCTCTTGGATGGAGAGGTCCTGGAGGAAGCGGGCCAGGAGGTAGGGAGCTAGAGGGGAGGGGGCCAGGAGGAGACAGAAGTCCCATGGCTCCTGGAGGAGGTGGAGGTCTCCTATACATGGGACCCCCTGGTTCTGGAAACATATAGCCTAAAGAGGGACAAAAATGTTCCATGAGTTCAACAAAGCTCTAATCTGTGACGTGATGAAGTTGGATGAAGAAGACCTTTAAACTGAGAAATAATGTATGGTGAAAACAGAAAGTGTTAGTTTTACCCTGTAAATAAAAACAACAGTAAGCTGTACAAATATGATTTTCAGGTTGGGTTTTCCTTCTAGAACATATACCTTATAAATGATCTAATAGAAACACCTTCAGTGTGAAACAGTGTAAAAAAAACCACACTCATGTACACACAGCATGCATGTTGCATTCACATGCACATTATAACCTGCCTATCCACTGTTTTGTGTAATTGAAGCAGGAACCATCAATCAAGTTCATATTTACACCTGTGCATCCACTGTTATATTGTGTATATATGTAACATAATGCAATTCTGTGGTGGAGGTGACGGAGAGGAGGATACTGAGGAAACTTCTCAGTATTCGTAACAACACGTCTCACCCCCTGCACGACACACTGCTGTCCTACAGGAGCACATTCAGTGGTAGACTGAGACTACCAAGGAGCAGCACAGAACGCCACAGGAGGTCCTTCCTGCCAGTGGCCATCAGACTGTATAACTCCTCCCCTTTCTGTAGGGAGAAGCGCTAGATAATCATGTCAGGCATCACTGTCATTCCTATATTATGTTTACTTAGCACCTTACATCTCCATATTGTATCCATGTATCATATATTGTGCTCATACCGCGTACTGTACTCTTTTTGGATTATAGTGACACTTATACTTATACTCTGTACTTAACTGCATTTAATGTAACTTAATACCTCTGGCACAAGAATTTCCTTCGGGATTAATAAAGTTTTATCTTATCTTATCTTATCTTATCCTAATTACTTCTAGGAAAAAAACACTTCAAAAATCAAGGTGCACACGAAGCAATTGTATCCAATATATGCATGTTAAAGCTTAATAAAACAAAAATGCAGCTGCCACATGCAAACATCATCCGTAAGACTGAAAGAAAGTGTTGCTGCAAATCTCAAAGCTGGTTCTCACATTGAGGTGCAAGTGCAGTAATTTAGACACTAGCTAAAATACCTTTAAGAAGCCTTACCTGTTTTATTATGGACTGACTTTCTTATTTCTGTTTCACCTACAGGTTGGGGCTAGTAATGTTTGTGGAATTTTACCATTATGTCCTGATTCTCTCTTTTTTTTCTTACATAAACACACACACACCTGGGGGTCCTAAAGGCCCATGGGGTCCTGGTGGCGGTCCTCTGCGATCTCTCTCCCATGTAGGAGAAATTGAACCACTGTCTGAATGAGGACCTCCACTGCGCTCTGTCTCCCCTTGACCACTTGAGGGTTCCCCTGGACCACGAGGCACTGAAAAACAAGGAGCAGTGGAAACAGACAGTACAAGGAAGAAAGCAGAGGAGAGATGAAGATGTTGATGTGACAGAAAGAGAAAGGAAAGGAGGAAAATAGCCCAAGGACAAAGTAGGAGACAGAGCACATGATAAAAGTGTGATTGAAGGAGACACAAAAAAGGTACGGACATCTTAATTACTGATCATCACATTCTTGTCTGTTTTTCTTTGTACATTCCAAATTTTAGATAACATGCACACATGTAGACCATGCTGCAACATGTTTGAGCAGTTCATCATGCTACAGTCAGATACTCATTGCCAACATGCTTGCATTTATGCAGCTGAATGAGCTATGTGTGATAAAAAGTGGAAATTATATAACCCCAGTAAGTAAGATCTAACATGGTTGTGCTTAAAAACACAACTAATACAACATAAGACAAACAGAACAAAAATTAAAATATTGTAAGATTTTATTTATTGTACTAAGCGTTTGATTGGTGCATAGCTGCAGCTAATTGGACATTTGTGGATTTCTATGTTTGTATATACCTCGAGGAGATAGTCTAGCAGGTGGTCCATCCATTAATGTGGGAGGAGAGAGGAAAGGTCTGGTTTCAGATGCAGGTCGACCCAGAGGGGAGGGACCATACGGTGACCTTTCAGCTGCAATTGACAGAAAATGAGGTGAGCACAAAAGCAAGTGGCCTCTTGAATATACTGAATGACAAACATGTAGAGCTACATGTTAATTAGCCATGAGGTTCACATAGCTTTTCCACATGAAGTGAATGTTTATCCATATTCAATATGGACAAAAACAAGTAGAAATGTGTGTGTTTTAGTAAATAATATATTAGGTATGTGCTGTGTGTGCTGTGTGTTTACCTCGGAATGGCAGTGGTCTAGCTAAGCTTTCCAAAGCATATGGATCTTTGTCAAGAGCGTCCAGTTTAAACTGTGTATCTGTGAGTCTGTAAACAAGCATACCAAAAGTTAAAATATGACAAACAACATTCCTTCCACTGACTATGTAACATATACGGTAGCCTGGTCTATACATACATGTGCAAAATAAGAAAAGTGAAAAGAATGTGTCCCACAAATTAGTCCACTGCAACCTATATTTATAGTAAACAATGCAGATAAGACAAAAGCTTAAATTTACAACACACTGTTAAATATTCCCTCTAAAACTTTAGATTATGCTTACTTCTGTCGGAAGAGGGCGTTCTCTCTTCTGATATCTGCCAGATCTCTCTCTGCTGCGCGTGCTGCTAGCTGGAGGTAAAGGTCAGCAATGATTAGTCATAAAGTCAATACTGTGACATGTATACAGACAGACTCAGAGGGTTTAAACAAACAAATTTAGATGAATATCAATTAGCAGGCTTATGTTATACAAAGTAAATAATCACAGGCTTCTTATTTTTCTTTCATGTGCTTCATTGGTCTGTGGTAGTGTCACTAACCCAGTTATTATGCGCCTTCTTCTCATGTGCTGATATCTGAGTCTGGTAAGACTGTTTTGTTTTCTCCAGCTCGTCCTCCATCTCTTCTGCTCGTTGCCTGAAATGAAGTGAGACTGTGAAGTAGACACTTACAAATACCATCAAACAACCTCTTAATTCTGTGAGCAGGCAGCCACCTGTAGTTGTTCAGTTCTTCCATAGCCATTGCAATATTTTTGTCTGCTTTATTTAACTTCTCTTCTTTCTGCAGGCGCTCCTTCTCTTCCACTGTCAGCAGTCTGAAAAAAAGTAAATGTTCAATGCTGTAGTTTTGCACAATAGTTCTAAATAGATTTATCTATAAATGTGTGTTTATCTAAAATGTATACCTGTGCAGCTTGAGCTCATTTTCCTGGTACATTTCTGTCATAATCTGAAGTTTTTGTTGTAGACGTTGGACCTGAACTCATGGATTAGATCAGTTAATTCAAAGGAAAACACACATGATAAAAATCACACACATGTCTGGATGAGGTCACCTACCTGCTCTGAATAGTGCTCAGTGTCAGACTGCAGAGATAATTTCTCATTCTCTAGTTCTTTTATGCTCACTGAGAGGGGAAAAAAGCACACAAGTTAAACTAAGATTACACAGAGATACTGTGTGTTTGGTTGTTCAGGACATCTTGAAGTAACTTACTTTTCAGGTCTTCCTTTGCTTTGACTTCATCATTCAGTTTGGCAAATACTCTATCCTTGTCTTCATCTACCGATTTAAGGTCTGCATTCAGCTACACACAAACAGACGTCGTCTCAGAGGGTAGACAGTAGAACTTCACTTGATGTTTTAAGAATATTATAAACTGGTCCTCTAAACATGTCTCATGTACCTTAGCAGCATATATGAGTTTCTGGACTTTCTGCACATGGCCTTGTGTGTCCCCTCTTCCATTCTTCTCTCCTTGTCCCGATGTCCCATTGGTCCTCTCCTTCTCTTCTCCTTCCTCTTCCTCCAGATCTGAATCCCAAGCTTTCATGCTCAGTAACCGATCTGTCAAGGACTGAACGTACAAATATTTACCAATCACTTGGCAGCCTGCCTCAATTAGGCACTCTCTGTATAAAGGCAATATTCTCACTACTTAAATACAGAACAATTAATACAAGAATCTGTCATACCATTATTCTTTCATCCTTGTTGGCCACATCCTGTAGCATCCCACTGTGGGCAACCTCAAATCTCCTCATCTCTGCCTCCAACTCACTTACTCTTTCTGCCCATCCCTCCACCTGCTGCTTCAACTGCAGACAATAAGACAAGCACATAGATTAAAGGAATTTGTTATGCCGGGGGGAAAAGGACCTTTTAATCATGTAAATTTAAAACCACACAGCACAGTACCTGTGTGCATATACAATATCCTACCTGAGCATTGCTCTCCTGTAGCACTGTGCTCTCTTCTCCAGCTGTTTCTAGGTTTCTTTGCAGTCTGTCACTGTTCATATTATACACCTTCAAAGTGGTTTGTGCCTGAAGATGGAGGATCAGCACTAATTCTTATTAAGAATCTTAGAAGTCAGAGCAAAAAAGGAAAAGAAGACACAGCAAAGGGAAGACATGGCACACAAAGTGATTAGGCAATGAAGGACTGTACCTGTTCTTCTTGTGACTGGAGGTCTCTGGTTTCCTCCTCAATTGTTTTCATGCTGTTCTCCAGTGCAGCTATCTGAAAAGAGAACAATAATCTCTCAGTCAATATTACATTGCAGTGGCTTCTCGGTTGGTATAGCTTCCATAGTATTTGTGCTCCTACCCTCCTTTCTTGTTCGATTCTATGTTTTCTCTGCTGGTCCAGTTGATCCTTCAGTTGTTCCAGATCCCTCTCCAGCTCCCTTTTAGCATGTCCCATTTGTGTGTCTTTTACCTGAAGATCACAAAACAACCAGATTTAATCATATAAATCCGAGTGAGAACAAAGGGAGGGTGGAGAGCAAAGAAACTTCAGAATATTGTACCAAAACACTAGGGTTGGGCGTTTGTGGCTTTTAGCCGATAACGATTAATTTGACGATTAATTGATGACAATTGCACTTACATGTTTTTGACTCTAAATCGCCACATTGTTCTGAATTGATACTGACAAATCATCAGTCAAGTTATCTCCTTCATTCTAACAGGTTAAGCCGGTAAGTAGTGATTAGGCACCAACCAACCATTTTTGAAATATGTATTGATAACAGATGCACAAACTGCTTCAAAATAATAATGAAGCAAACGTTTAAAGTAACTTTGTCCTTCAAATGTTCTTATCAGTCACAAAGCAGTGCATGTCAACATTAAAATTAAACAGGACAAGTTCAGAAAAGTCACATCAGTGATTATTAAAGTTAAAAAAAAAATCTGTGCAAATGAACCTGTGACTGGAATATGTCGCACACTAGAGCATGTTTTCACTCAGCCTGTAGAACAGCAGCAGAAAAAACATGACAAACAAACCGGACAATTCCACATTTAAATGTATGTGTGTGCAAATCAACCTGCGTTCCTCCAGCACTTAGTTTGGTCGTAAGGAGCACGATGACTAAACGTATCGTGGATTCTTGGCTGAGTGGAATTCTTTCCAATATTTGCTGGAGGAGACTTCGCTGTTGTAATGTTTTTCTTTCTTGCTGTGGAGTCCGTAAATAAAGATCGGGAGGCAGCTTCTCCAGTCGGAGTTCACTCATTTGATCCAAGCAAACATCCAGTTGCTATGGCATTCAACCAACGCTCCAAACCTAATGCATGTCGCGTATGCGTGCGCGGCACTATATATAGCTGTAGCCGGCGTTGTGGCCTTGTCGCGCTTTCTTCGGCTTTCTTCATGCTCCGGCTTATGGTGACAGACGTTGAACCTCTGTTAGGAACGTGCTGCTCCGCATCATTTAACTGAACACCACTGCCTTCCGCCATTATTGTTATTGTGGGCTCACATGTGCGCGGGTGATGGTGAGAGTACGTCTCACACAAAAATGCATCATCATCACGAGGCACTAATCGCCGTAATCGATAAGTGGCAAATATTAATCGGTGACAGTTTTTCAGACGATTAATTGAACACAATACGATTTTGCACAAGCCTACAAAACACACACACAAAAATCCACATCATGCCTAGCAGTACAAATTCCGTTATTCTGAACTTGCAGTACATGCAGTGATAAATTGCACTACATGTGCATGTCTTTTTGTTGAATTGTGGGGTTCATTTTAAACATTCAAGGATCAACAGTTAACGTATGCAAGACTGATACATGCCATGGCACCAGGGGAGTTCTGTTAATACAAAGTATGTCGGGACCTAACATAACACACACACAATGTTCCAAGTTTTCACAAGTTTTTAAAATCCTTTAAGTTTATTATTTTATCTGCCTTACCTCCAGATGTTCTTCTTTTTGAGTCTGGGCCAGGACTCCACTGTCCCTCAAGGAATTCTCCAGGTCATTATACTGCAAACAACGCAACAAGAAATGCATCTCAGAGTTTGATGCTATGGAAAATGTGCATTTTCATCAGTATTAAAACTTATGCTAACGATTGTCTTCAATTACTTTATACAGAGACTGCATCTGAGTAGATTGCACATTACACAATGCTACATGAATTTCTGTTTATATTATTTGGCTCAGTACTGCATGTGTAGTAGCTCTGTCTCTAGGTGGCAGCCAGTCAGCATTTAGTACCAACCTCTTGTTGACACTGACTCAGAGTCTCAAGGACTTTACACTTTTCATCTAGTAGCTGTGCAACCTGTTCTGCCATCCATCGCTCTTTGCCTGAGAAACAGGAGACACAAACCATATTAGCATGTTAAATCTATTTCGTGATATGTTGTGATATGTTGTGAGCACTTACTTCGATACAATCTGCTTTTGATCTGTGGGGAAATAAAAAGACAACCATGAAAAGTGCTGTTTCAAGGTAACAACAGTGGCCACTTCGAACACATGTGCACATATATGTACTCACAGAGCTATAACATCTACAAGAGAACAACAAAAGTGTCACCAGTCCCACGAGACTGGAGAAAATAACTGGTTCCCATGGCACACCATACAAGTCTGGCCCGGGTCTTATGTCATCAGGCAGTGATGAGACAACCTGAAGAAAAGGGAAGACGAAACTTGTAAAAACCTCATCAGCAGTTTCCACCTACTTATTTCCCTCAGTAGACGTATTAATGCCTGAAAGGTACTACCGTACTCTGGTGACAGTTTACTACACACCAGTCATTAGCATGAAACTGTCGTGCCGATTTCTTGACAGTATTTTTATACTGCTACAGGGAAAGCCCATCACCACATTAGACTGCTGTTTCAGACTACTAGCAAAAGATGAGGAAAACACACATGCTAGCTAAAGATGACCAGCTAACTGTGAACAATCATTGACACTTTTGAAAATACAGCATAAAATCCTAAAATAGTCTTGACAGCTGGTTAGCAGCACCGGTAGAAGATATATGTAAACAAAAAAATATATGAAATGATATAACAGCCTTTTATGTTATTTCTTTTTCAACGGCTAATTGAGAAATGCTAACGAAACCTGCCACATAACGTACATCCTTCACTTTCTCTACGGCGATACTGTAGTAAGCCTCTGCCGTGGCCTGGAAGTCAACCGCTTTGCTGGCCAACTGGTCACTTGTCGGATGTTCCGCCATGTCCGAAATATTTCATTTGTACTTATATTTTAGTTATAAAATCTATTTACACCAAAAAAAGAAACTGAAGCCGTCAACCAGGTTAGCGGCGATTTCCCATACTATTCACAACACCGACGCTCAGGAGTATACCACCGCTCAGTGCACGTCGCAGGGAGGGTTAAAGAATATTATATTCTTTGTGGAAACACATTTTAACAACACATGCAGTCTAACCACTCCGGACAGTAATAAAATAGTATTAACGAATTTTTATAGGGAATAGAAAACATATAGTGATTATTTTCTGGACTTACAATTTCACACGGACGGTATTACACGCCTACTTGTACGAATGGTTTAGTCCAAACGTCACCAATTGTAAGATGCCACACTGGCAGGTCGGAGCGCTTTCAGAGTGACACCAAGAGAAACAGGTGTCACTAAAATGAACGTTGTATTTTCATTTCTGCTTTAAATAAACTGTCCTATAACCACATATAACTACCTGACATTATACCCATATATTCACAGAAGTGTGTTGCCTGCTTTGTGTAATGACAGACTAATAGCAAACAAAGTAGGACACAGGTGAAGATTGTGCTGTGCTGAATAGTTATAACCCACAATTTCTTAAAGTTATACTCACCGACCTGGCCTCATTTTCTTCCATCTGAAAAGAGATACTCACTTTCTTAATTAAAACATGTAACCCAGATATGCCTTTACTGCGCTGTTGTTTGCCAGCTGGCTCTGAGTGTGATAGATCTAAGCTCAAGCCAGTTTGACAGCTGAGACACAGGCAAAGCAAATTCCAGTGGCAGTCGGATCAACATGTCACAAGTGCCACGTCTTAAAGAACCAGACACCATCCTGTACCAGCAGAACAGCTTTGCTCATACTTCTTTTGCACCTTAATGAAACTTGTAATTAAAAAAGGATGGCCTAAAAACCAAAAGACAGATTTCAGAGCATACATACATACATGGATGGATTGATTATTTTAGTAGTTCTCACCTGCACTGTAAGCCCTATGAGGAGATCTCTGACTGTATGCATGTGGTTGGTGGATGCTTCACTCATCAGATGAACAAAGTCCAACATCTGCTTTATTCCCCCTTGAATTAGAATCACACAAATAATAGTGGTTAGAGTGTAAAATTTCACCCACTGTCACAACGATAATGACAAAACAACAAGCAAAGCTTTTATCTTTGTATTATACAAAAAGGATTTCAGGCCAAAATCCAGGTTGTGTGTTGCAGGAATGAGGATGCAGTAGGTTGAGTAAATGTTTAAATCTTTTAATCCTTCTTGGTTAGTGGATATTTGGGTCATCCATACCTTCCAGCTTCTCTGCTGATCCTGGCTGAACATGAGGAAGGGACCCTTCTTTACTTCCTTTTTCTTTCTCTTCTATTGTCTCCTTCACACTCTTTCTCTCTTGTGTTATGTCATGTCCCAGTTGGCCATTTTCATTTTTCACTTGCATCCATTCATCTCTGTAGATGTACCCATCCTTCGCTACAGAGGAATCTTGTGTCGTCTTTGACTCTTCCCCAGTGTTCACTTCCTTATTTTTGCTGTGACAGGATACACTGGTGCAGCTGGCCTCAGCTACATTTGACAAGGGAACACACATGCATTCTAATTGACACAAATGCAAGCAATACCTAACTTAAATTAGATCAAAAGTATCATTCATTTTGGCAATGGTGGCAGTAGACAATAATACCTTGATGGTTATTGACCTCTGATGTTCCTGTGTTGAGAACTTCCCTCACTCTCTCCATCAGTGTCTCCAGTTTCTGAAGTGCGATGAGCTTTTGGCTCTTTTCCTTGCCCTCCTGTGGCGTGTCACCAAGGCTTATGCTAGGAGCCACCAGTGTCTCCTTGTGATGATGCACAAGTCTTTCTATGTCTGACAATATAGATTGATCACCATCAGGACCTTCATTACCAGCTTCTGAGCTGTCCAACATGTAATCTAAAAATTGGAGCTTGTGTTGCCCAAATAGTTCCAATAAAATAATTGTTTCATCTGCAGTCATGTGGGCGAGAAGATTCTTGTAATGTTTAGAGAAGATTCTCTTTTGTAGGGTTGCCTCTGCATCTGGAGGTGCAGTTTGGAGATTGACTTCTGTTACAGAGGAAGGCTGAGGCTGTAGCTGCTCCAAGGATTTGGCATTAACCATTTCTGGGTCAGTAGTGGAAGCCGGTGTCTGTTCAGGAGAGGTTTCTTTATTCTCACCTGGATTGACATTAAAACTCTCAACTGATTCTCTGGACTCCTCAGTTGTGGGAGGCGGTTTTGGGCTGAAAAAGCCAAAGGCATTTTTGAAAAGGCCAAAAGCTCCTGTGGTTTCACTCTCTGCTGTCGTATCGTCAGATATGACAGCACGTGAAGTCGGTTGATCAGACGTCTCAGGAGGAGCTGAGAGTTCCAATCCTCCCTCTCTTGAGGATGCATCGATTATATTACTATCGCTCTCTCCTCTTACAACATGCTCCTCTGTGTGTGTCATTTGATCAGAGTGTGTTTGTGTGTCTTCGGGGATGTTTTCTGTCTCACTGTGACTGTTAGTTAATGAAAGTATTGTTTTGTCTGTCCTCTCTGCACCTTCATTTCCTGTGTCTATCATCCCTTCATCTGCTGAACTCGCCCCATCACTTTCAAACACAGGCTGCTCTCCACCAGCTTTTGGACAAGACTTAGTTAAACAAATATGGTCCTCCACATGCTTCTCCTGATGCTTTTCTTCAACATAATCCTGCTTGGTTTCTTTATCCTTCTCTTCCTCTGCCACATCTTTTATCTCCTCCTCGTCCTTGTTACTTTCTGGCTCCAGCTTCTGATCCTCTTTTTCTTTCACCTCTTTGTATTCATTAAACTCCTCCATCCTGGCTTCCTCTACCAACTCTGTTTCCTGCAGTTTCTCTTCCTCATTTAACTCCTCCACCTCTCCCAGCTGCTTCTCTTCTTTGACCTCCTCCATGTCCTCTCCTTCTTTCACTACGACCTCCTCAGCGGTCATCTCCTCCACGATCTCCTGTTTTTCTCTCTCATTGGAATTATCTACCTCATTCTCCTTCTCATCCTTTAAATCCTGAGTTTCTTCCTCTTCTGCATTTTCTTTGAGCTCATTTGTATCTTTCTGTACTTCCTTTGCGCCCTTCTGCCACCCCTCTTTGATCATCTCATCTTCCTGATGTGTCCCCTCCTCTTCCTTTACCTCCTCTACCTTATTCTGCTCTTCCTCCTTCACTCCTGGCTGGATCCTCTCTTTATTCAACTCTTTCTCCTCCTCTATCTTCTCTGGTTTGATCTCTTCCTTGTTTGCTTCCTCTTGCTCCTCCCCTTCCTTTAACTCCTGCGGTTCCATATTATGCTCCTCTTCTTTCTTATCCATTCCACCCTCTTTTGTATCTTCTATCTTCTTCATTTCTTCCTTTAGCTGCTTATGCCTCTCCTCTTTGTTTATCCCATTCTGCAGCCGTTGCTTCTTCTCTTCCTTCATCTTCATTGTTTCATTCAGATCACTTTCACTCCAAACATCTTCATCAATATCATCTTCATCAGAACCTGGTATCTCAGTGTGAACCTGCTCCAGGCTCTCTGTGTTTTCTTGAACAATTTCCTTCAACTTGTATTCATCACTGTCGCTTAATGGGACCCTGTGGTCCCTCTGTGGAGAAACAAGAACCTGATCTGGAGGTGTTGGGCTGCCTTCCTCTGAGCCACTTCCATACACACTGTCTGTACTTACACCGGTAGAATACGATGATCCAAATTCCTGAGCGCTGCCAATGATAGCTAGTGTATCATTATTTCCTTCTGCTCTTTGAAGAGTTGAGCTGTCATCCTTAGCTGGGATCAGTTCTTTTCTCTCCTCAGCTGATGATAAGAGAAGCTGACTCTGTGTGCTGCTGTCTTCTTTATTATCACTGGCTTCACTTTTCTCTGCTGACTCCTCAGTCTGAGGTGGTAAAACCTCTCTGTGAGGTGTCTGAAAGGATTCCTGATTTGTGAGTTCACCTCCTTCTTCCTGCACACTCTCAGTTTTCTTCATTTGCAGCTGATCTTCCTCATCTTTTTCTGCCTTTCCTACATGTTGCTTGATGCGGTCACCCAATGGTGTTATAAAATCCTGATCAGTGACACTTTCAGTTTTAATCTCTTTCTCTCCTGGTTCACTGTTACCGTCCACATTTCCAGTTGATTCAGATATCTCTGAATCAAAATCTTCACCCTCTGTTTCTGCAGATGTGTTCTCTTCCTTTTTGTTTTTCTCTGAATTGTCTTCTTTATCACCAAATTGGAAGACGTTGTCGCTCATGGAGGACATTTCACCTACTGCATGGGATTCATCCACAGATGTGGTGTGGATAGGTTTGTGATCAACCATGGATCCATCTACATCTAAGACACTGCTCCTCCTGAGGTCTGTACTATCACTGTCAGAGCTGACTGCCCCTGTAGATGATGTGACACTCTGGTCTTCTGGACGCTTTTCCTGTTGTGATTCACTGCTTTCCCCAGTTTTTTCATCATCAGTTGGCAAAGGTTGTGATTGACTGGTATCCACACTCTGTGACGCTGTTGGCTGTTGTGAGATTCTTTCCTTTTCTTCTTCCCTTCTTTCATCTACCTCTCCATTGTCTTTTTTGAAACCTAAAATGTCTCTGATCCCTAAATCCAGCCATGAACTAGACACCGGCTGTTCCTTCTCTTCCTCAGCTTCTCCTTCTCTTGCTGTCTCATGTCCTGACTCGTCCTGATTGGCCAGGCCAAACCCCAGTGTGCTTGACAGCCCATTCCCCAACCAACCCAATGTCCCCACCTCTTTCTTTTCCTCTTCATATAATTGACTGCCTTCTAAGTCCAAAGACATCCTCCTACTCCTGAATTTCTCTGCGGGTTCTTCTTTTTCTTCATCCAGCTCTTTTTTGGCAGAATCTGCATTTTTCTCACCTCCAAAGCCAAACCACTCAGTCATGGTTGAAGTTAAAGAATTAGCAGTTTTCTCTTCGGTTTCCACACTTTCTTTGGCTTCATCCGATTTTCCTTGTTCTCCAAACCCAAGCCACCCCGTCACAGAGGAAGCGAGTGACGTGTCGGACTCTATTTTCCCATCTTCCTTCTCTTCTTCAGCTGAACTGCCAGGTTGCTCCTCTTCTGCCAGACCTAACCATCCTGATACTGAAGAGCCAAGCCAGGAAGAGGAGGGAGACCCACCTTGTTCGTCGAGAGTCTCATGTGCTTCCTCATGAGACTCTGCTGCATGTTTGCTTTGATCTTCTTCTGCATTCAGCACTGAAACAGGGGATTCTGTAAATTCTTCTGAAGTTGGGGGACTTTCACCAATCTTGTCATCAATATGAGGGGTGATTTGGATGTTTTCTGACTCCTTTATTTGGATTTCCTGATCATTGTCTTCGTCATTTGTGTCAAGATGTGTGGAGTCAATAGGATAGCCAAACTCATCCATACAGAAGAAATCAGATTTCTGAAGGAAAGGCGAGAAATTTAACTAAGGGTTAATGAATGTAACACATAAACAGACAATCATATTACAATCACATATATTTTAATGTACGTTGAGTCAAAGACTCTTTGCTAAACAGCTGATATCACCTGTGTTTCAACTACTTTCTCCTTAGTTGCATAAACTTGCTCCTCTCTCACAGCATCCTTTGGGAAATAGCCAAACTGTTTGTCAATCTGAAATAACAGGAAACCAATCAATTATTAATATTGCTATGGACATACAGACTAGAAGGTCCAAACACCTGAAAAAGATTTCAATAAATTAACACACAGACTGTTCCACATTTGCATTCATCAGTGATACAAAAGCAAATCAAAGCTGCAGGATCTGAACCATCTGTATTATAATCAAGACTTATCTCTCTCACCTAGAGCCTGAAATGTACTGATCAACGGACAAAGACGTGGTAATACAGAGTAACACATACACTGCCTCCCCAGAGGTCTTCTCTCTTTCCAGTCAGCTTGTGGTAAACAAAGATGGTGTCTCCCCGTTTGAAGCTCAGGAAACGACAGTCCTTACCATGGTGGTCCCTTATTGCCTGCACTCTGCTCATCAAGCCTACACACAAACATACTTTGTGGACAAAAATACATTTGGAAAAATATAACACAGTATAAATGTCAAGAATTTTGGACTTACTTTCACACTCTGAGTCTCCACAGATCTTGTAGTCAGACAATAATCCCAGACTTAAGTGAGGTAAAATCACAAAAGCGGCACCTATACTCCACAGGAATCTATAATCCTGTAAAAGAGCCATTGTTGTTGTTGTAACAGAAGTGTATCAAGAGAAAATGTCCATAATGGAGGGAATAACTCTGCTCAGTTGTGCTGGCAAGTGGACATTGCCTCTGAACTGCTGTCCTCATGAATCCTCTCTGGTAAATGAAACAGCTGAGATAACATACCTACTGCTAGGATAGGTTGAGGATAATCATTAACATCCAAGGGTTGCTTGCAGTAGAAGACACTATCTGGTTCACTGATCAAAGATTTTTATTTCACTTTAGAAATCAATATTGGAGAACACATTGTGTATTTTATATTTTACTGTTGAGTAAATAAAGAAATCTGGCCACAGATAAATGTTTGAGAACGCTAACACGTGACATTGTGTGGACTTCGCCCTTTATCTTAAAAGTTGCTGACCAGTGTGCTGTTTGTTGTGACGGCAACAAACCTGGCGCATAAAATTAACGTCATCACACTGCAGCAAAAGGACTGCTTATTAGCAACAGGAACTGAATTGGTTATTCCATAGATTTTTCTCTTCTTTTCTGGTATTACATCCAAAAAAATGTGGATAGTGAGCCTCCAAGACAAGGCAGCTCCTTTAGTCAAAGTGGGATTGAGTCGCTGCCTATTAATGTCCATAACCACACATGACATGAAGCTGTCATTATAGACAGACTATAACTCTTAAGACTATCATTGTCGACATCCACATGGATGTGTAACTCGCCTACTAAAGTGACTTAGTCTGCACATGACTTTAAACCAGAGAAGTCAAACACCTCAGAAGACAGAAACCCAGACTAAAACAGCAGCTGGAGGGCGATACCTATGTGTTTCATACACAGCCTGTGGCACAGCCGTAGACTGAAGAAAGTTGGACAATCAAACACAAAACAAATACTGCTTGAACACATTTTATCAACTTACATTCATACAATTTCATCATGCTTAAATATAAATCATTTGCCTTGTAGCCAAAGAAATAAAATGGATTTTCTTTTAACACTTGTGTATGGCGATACTGTATGTTGTGTGTGACATGAAACACAGTATTTGGACCTTATGAACATTTCACCTGCTGTCAACACAACAGAGTGAACACTTCAAACTTTATAACTATAGTGAAAAAACAGCAGCTCTCCAATAAAGCTGTATCTCTAATGTCTATCAATGTGGTCTGCAAATGAAACACAGCAAACTGAGCGGGTCCTCCACAAAAAAACAAAAACAAAAACATGTCAGGGCTCAGAAAGACTCACACCTACGGGCAATTTAGAGTGACCAATTAACCTATCAAGCACGTCTTTAGAGTGTGGGATGAAGCTGGAGTACCAGAAAAAAAAAACCCACGCAGGCACAGGGAGAACGTGCAAACTCCACACAAAAAGGCCCCAGTCAGAATCGAACCAGGAACCGTCATGCTGTGAGGCGACTGGGACAATTGTTGGCAAAATAAGGCCACATATGATGAACTATATATAACATAACATCTAACACAACCTCAACTACTGAAAAATACAAAAAATAATAGGCACTGAGTTTGTGTGGATAATTTAAAAACATACTATAAGTGCTGCCACCATCAACTTTAAAAACTCATACAGGTACAGTGAGGAAAATAAGTATTTGAACACCCTGCTATTTTGCAAGTTCTCCCACTTAGAAATCATGGAAGGGTCTGAAATTTTCATCTAAGTGGGAGAACTTGCAAAATAGCAGGGTGTTCAAATGCTTATTTTCCTCACTGTATATACCTTCCACAAAAAGCGCTGGAACAAAGAGGGGCGATCATAAAACAACAATGGGTGGAGTCTGAAACACACCTGAAAGGCTTAATGTGACCATTAGTTAGTAATTAAAGACAACTTGGTTTAACATTCCCCTTTTCCTTTCTAGTAATATCAGGTGTAAACTCGTTGGCATTTGTGTGGCTTGGTTTATCCACAAGTGTCTGTCCACTGTGTGTCTTTTTGTTCTATTTCAAAGCACTGTCAGCCTCCATCTGAGATGACTGATGGGTGTATGGTACATACAGTTGGAATTCACTGTATTCGGCACCCATCCACACTACTGTAAACTGTAACCCTCCACGGTGGCTGAGGCCTGATGCCGGGTCACGTCAGTTTCCTGCTGAACCTCTCTGACAGCCAGAATGCGTGTGAGCATGCTCTGTAGAGTGGTGCTGTCCAGTGGTTGAGGGATGAACCAGTGGCAACTGTTTGTGTGGACATTCTGGTGAGGCTGGAGGTAAAACACGTCGTTTCTTTTCTTCGCAGACTCTGGACTGTTGGATACAGAGAGGATAAACATGTTCAGTTCTGCAGTAGTACTGTCACCTTACTCTGCGTGAGAGTCTCACCATCTAGATAGGTAGAACTGATAGAGTTGGACAGGACATCGAAGGGGGTTGATGACATTTTCTAGAATCTCTAGGTCTCGCTGGTTCTCTGCCTGCTTTTTTTTAAATTGCTCTAGAAACAAGAGACACCGACACCAAAACCCAGTCAGTATTATGAGAGCAGAAGCAAATTATGTACCATCCTGTGACACCCACCTGTGTCTGCCGAGCCAGCGCTGCATCTCTGGTACTGAAGGTAGTGGATTTTGCCGGTTCGACTGGAGGGTCTGGAGCACCGAGCTAAGTTAGCAAAAGACAGGCCTTGGTGCTGCGCCAGGGTGGTGAAGCGGAGGTTTTTGGTGCAGAAGAATAGCAGCGTATTTAGCAACACTATGGGTGAGTATGCACCCAACTGCTTGCACTCCCACAGATAGGACTCCTCAACACGAGAGGGAACAGGGCAACCTGGAAGAGGAGAGACACTGCCTGACACTTTGCAACGTTCGTCTGTCTTCTGTTTGGTTCCGAGCAGGTAGTCACCAAATGCTTTTTCATCTGCAATGAATAATGGTAATGCAATAGTAAAACTGCAGCAAATGTAAAAACAGTGTACCACTAGGTAGCAGCTTAGGTTTCCAGAGTCGAAGCATCACAGTGATCTCTGTGGCAAACGTCCTGTACAGCTCGTCAGTGAAGATGTTCTCTATGCGGCCCTTCATGAACAGATACTGTCCAAAAACAGAGAGAAGGACTAAATCAGTTCATTCAGAAAACCATCCAAACAACAGGCAACACTGCAAACCAGAAACACTGTGTGTGCACCTGCTGTATTCCCAGACAGAGGTACAAGATGCTGTCTGGACTGTAGGACTCCCCGTTTGGCCGTCGAACTTCTCTGATAAAGCGAGACAGAGCAAAGTTCAGCTCAGCAGAGTGGCACTGAAGGATGTCTTCTTTAATTTCAACTGGATCAGCTGCATGGAAGAATTTACAAAAAACCAGTACAGCACAGTTAATGAATGTCAACAGGAAATTACAATAGTAACAGTAAAGGAATCAAGCTCACATTCATGCAACTGTTTGTTGCGTTGGTGGACCCAGCTCATCCAGGCTTTAACCCCGTACAGGTGGTTCAGTTTGGCAGCAGGTGGAGGTGCCACTTCACTGCGTTCCAATGAACCTGTTCGCCTTCGACCCTGGAAGGATGAAAAGATTTGTCATTGTCAAATTCCAAGAGACAGCATGTGCGGTGTCAGCAAGGTGAATACAACTATAAAGACAAAAAGCAGCCTCAAAGGACAATGAATTCTGTTCCAGAGGCTCGTAAAAAAGAATTTAAGTTAATCATGTATCTTGGATGTCATACCCGTTTCCGGCTGGAGGAACCCCCTCTGGGTCTCTTCAGTCCTCGCTGTGGAGCAGACGTCTGATCCAAGGATTCTGTCAATCACACACTTAAAGTCAATTTATAATATTTTAACTACACGCATATTTTTGGTATTGACTATTATATCAAAGTATCTGATATCTCACCAGATGGGAATCCACTTTCCAAGTCCATGAATGGAGAGGAGGGAGGTTGGTCCCTGGCACTGGTGGGTGAAGGGTTGCTTACTGTTTGACTGGTCTCCGGCTGGGCATTGAGCTGGTCATCAGTAGACTCGACGCTCGTCCCTGCGCTCACAGCCGGTGGCATGTCAGCTTGCACTGCCTTTACAGTCTTCTCATCCTCACAGATTGTAGGAACGACCCCTTTAAACTTCATGTCTCCACTAGTAGAACCGCTTTGGTCTGTAGAATCAGGATTGCAGTAAGTGTAGGACCTTGTTTTTTAAAATTATGACAGAAACTACACTACGACTCCACTTTCTAAAACCTCACCAGTGCTGGAAACATTGTCTTTCTTTGTTTCTTCTTTCACACCATGAAGATCTGACTGGACAGCTGCATCTTTCATTTCCTTGTTCTGTAGTGGCACTACCAGGGGTACTGGAACCTGGAAAAAAAGTTTCTTTCACTGCTGCAAGCACTCAATCCAAAAATTAATCATTCAAATTTCATAAAATGTGAAAGTGATGTAACAGAACTTACAGGCATGGGCACAGGCAACAGAACAGGTGTCTGCTGGGGGAACATGTTCATAGGCACTGGTATATAGACTGGTACTGGGACTGGAACCATTAACACCTTTACATTCTCCTCTCCTGCTTAGGATAAAAAGAAAAAGACTTTTACAAGTCAAAAAAATACAGATCATATAAAAACATAAGTTACAAACTAGTATCTACATATGCAGAGTCTAAAGGGAGTTGGCTTAAAGTAAATATCTTTAACATTAATTACATACTATTACTACTATACTGTAAGTCAGTATTTATAATACATTTAATCAAGTTAAACATTTGATTATACATAATCAAATGTTTGACACATGTATCAGATATCCACTCAAATGTAAGTGCAAAGGTCTGACCAGTAGATGTCGCTGTTTTCACTGTACTAAATACTTTTTAACTGCGATTTAATGCTTCAAAGAAGCTTTACCTTGAACATTCTGCACTGTATATATAGTTTTAGTCTAAAAACACGCAACTCATTTTTTAGTACACTAAGAAGCCGGAGCAGCACAGAAGAAGCAAAGACTTGAGTTGTTCAGGCTTGTCAGTGGTTGATTTTCATGGCATGACACTCGTTACCATGACGCTGATGAAATCAGAGGCAACATTAGAAGTCTTTTTTCCTCAGATGTAATTTATTGACTTTTTTCCAGATACCTTTTAAAACAAAGAGGAAACGAAGTGGAAAACTTAAACATGCACATAGATAAAATTACAAAAAAAACAACTACAAGATACAATGAGATGTTAAAGCAGTACAATATGTAATACAAAACTGGGATAAACTCAGGCTATCGCAGGCCTTGGTTGGCTTGCTTTGGATGATTAGAAATCAACCTCAGTTGACGTGTTTGCATCAGAAGACTTTATAAACCACACATTCATATTTAACATTGAACCATAGTGTAACAATACTAATAAGTTAGCTGAACATCCAAGTGAATGCTGTTTCCTGACTCAGAGAGTCAAGTAATTCAAGTGACTGCAGATCTTAGCCTCATATGAGACAGATGGGTTACCAGACCCAAGAATGACTGGCTGGTGATTTTATTTCATATATTTCGTATTCTCTGTCCACCAATGTTAAAAAAATACAGCTAAAACCCTGCACAAACCATATACTGTTTTAATACTGAATATTCAACATTTAATTCAAAATATATGAATGGATTTGAGAACAATTTCAGCTTGACTGAACCAGGACTCATTTTATCCTGTTGTGTGCGCCACTTGAACCGGTATGACATATTTTTGTGTGCAATTGAAGGGTGGGTACCCATCAAAAAAAAAGGCAAAAAAAAAATCCATTCACACAACATACACATATAATTAACATTAGATTTGTAAAGTGTAGGATTTCATGGCTGGGCTCAGCTTTAATGACATGTTTTGACACTTACTAATTAAGTAAACATGTTACAGTACGATGAGTAGTATTTGACATTGCGTGTTAAAGACTCACTTGCCTTTCCCTTTTACAATCTAATACTCAAGAGAGCCATGCATATCTGTTCCTGCAGAGTGAATCATAAATACTGCAATCTTTGTTATAAAAAATATGGAAACAACCCTTTAAGTGCATCATTTCTCTGCACTAGTTTGCAAATAAAAATGCAAAACATGGTTTATTTTCTCTCAATGAGGAAAATGTAAACAGACAACTGCAAAATAATAAAAAAAAATTGTAGTAGTGTAGATGTGAACACAGCCATTTAACCCTGTAGTGGTTTTTATCTGTGTCCAAGTTCATGGAAGAGGATAGCTTCTTGTATCAGCAGGTCAGGAGGCTGTGGAGAGAAAAACTCGGGTGACAAACTCGACCCTCTTATGAAGTCAGTTGGAAAATGCATATGAAAATGTTCACCTCGTCATTTTGTCTTAAACAGCATTTTAACGACAGTGCACTATGCACAACATCAAATATCAAATACAGCTGTGGCACAATCTTTATTTGTCACATGTTTAAAGCATAGAATTATGATTCTGTGCTATTCAGGAGGCTCACCTTGTGTTTCCAGTTCAGGAACAGTTTTGTAGATCAGTCGGGTGTGGTAGAGTTCAAAACAGGGAACCGGACAAAGGCTAGGCTCTCCTGAGCATGTCTTACAGTAAAACGGCGTCTGTCTCTTTGTTGTCTCAGTTTTGCCCTCACAATGTTTCATGTCCTCCTCATTCTTCTCATCAGGAGAAGTTTCTCCTTTCTCCTCATCTAGCTCTTTATCTATTTTCTTTTCTGGCTCAGCAACCTCCTCCATCTTCTGCTTCTTCCTCTCGTGGTCTTCCCCCTCCACTCTCTTCCTCTTGTGTTGCGAGCACACCTTGCAGTCAGAGTCAGTCTCCCTCATTCCCAGGAAATGGCGTCCTGTTAGGCGTGCTGGCACGCCGTTACACGGCTGAGGTTCTCCCTGAGGTTTAGGTGACGGCGCCGGAGATGTGGATGCTTGAGTGGATGGTTGGTTGGTCTGCGAGGCGCAATCTAGCAGAGCTGGTGCAATTATTACAACAGCTAATTATGAGCCACAAATTATTAAAAAGAATCAAAGTGCCATTTTTTGTTATGTTTTTGATATCTATGTCTTAATAGAAAAACATTTTTCTACTATTTTTTAAGTTAAAAGAAGATCGACATCACTGGATATGATGTGTGGACTCGATATTATATTCAGTAAAGCTTTTGGCTAAGTATAAATATATCAACTATATGTTTGGTTTGATCAAAAGAACTCACTCTAAAGCAGTTTTAAAGAGGTTTTAAATGTCTGTGCAGACAATTTGTCTTCACTTGAGAAGATACCCTACCCAAAGAAGTGTTTTTTGTATTTACCTTCTGATTCCGTGGAAGCTGAGGGCAGCTGGCACATGCTTTCTTGGTCCATGGTGAATGGTCGACACAGGACTGACTTGTTCTTCATTTGGCGACGTCGGGATGTAGGCACACGCATGGCATCGGTCTGAGTACTGGCCTGGACATAGACAAAATGAGAAAGCAGTGTATATTTTGATAATGTATTTTGTGCACAGATGATAGTGCTAACTTTAAGGTGGGGTAGGAGATTTCATTCTGATGCATTTTTTGTTAAATTAGTGTAACTTCTCTTTACAATCCGATAGCAACCAATTAGTTCGGCAGTTTCCTATTAAAACGAAGAATATGAATCATCTGTGGAAGCTATAAAA
Source organism: Parambassis ranga (assembly GCF_900634625.1). Classification (NCBI taxonomy): domain Eukaryota; kingdom Metazoa; phylum Chordata; class Actinopteri; family Ambassidae; genus Parambassis; species Parambassis ranga. The sequence continues at coordinate 12,045,977 of NC_041042.1, forward strand.
TGCTAAAAACATCAGCCAATCCTCCGGGTGGACCCTGTGCGGAGTATTGGCTGGTTGGCTGCTCTCTTCCTGCTCTGCGCGCACCAGAGAGGTATGTGCATGATGGCCGAAGTCACAGACCGCAGCTCCTCTTCAGGTAATGCGCGTCTATGTGGTTGGGAGGCGTGGCTTTGGGGTGTGTGTTTACTTTTGAAATCTGGCTGACTCTCACTGAGTTTTCAAAATCTCCTACCCTACCTTTAAAGGACTTCCAAAGACACACACACACACTCAATACATACATGGCCGAGGTTCTTGCCGTCTATGTTGGAGGTTGGAAGTGCCCCTATAAAACAATTAAGATGAATTCAATGATTTTATAAACACATTCACACTACTGTATATCAGCTTATTAAATTGAATATTTACAGGATTTATCTCTGTTTAGCAACAGCACAGTAGCATGGGGTGACTATTAAATACACTTAATGGGATGGGACATTTTCACAAATACTGCCACCATCTTCTTTTCACACTATGTAAAGTTTGGTACCACTAGATGGCACCAAACAAAACATCCTCATGAGAACAACAAGACTAAATAGAAGAAATCTGAAATGCCTTTCTCAGAAGGTTTTCATAGATTTAATACTTCGTTCTATGGCCTCCCATTCCATAATTTCATTGGCTTTGAAAGCAATGTATATAAACTAACCAGTCAGAGCAGTATCTGCTGACACATTGGGCTGAGTGGCAGAGCCATTGGCCAGTGAGACAACATCGGCTATGATGGGGTTCATCTTTGAGGGGTCATGGGGCTGAGCTGGAGCTGAAAGAGGAGGGGAATGAGAAATCAAACTCAAGATAGAGAAAATTACTTTCTTTAAAAAAGAGGTTAAGGTTTGAGTAAAACATCAGAATTTACCACGTGGTGTTTGTAGGGCTGTCCCGGTACCATTGCTGCTGGTGTGCTGGCTTGTCTCAAAATGTAGGTGGCAGTAGTGCAGGAGACAAGACAAGTTACAAAAGTTACGAACTGAACCCAAGCACTGTAGTTTTTCAGCCATGTAACCCTGTTTCCTGCAACTGTCACAGCGACCCATCTGCAGAGAAGAACAAGGAAGAGAGAACAGAGAAAAGAATGAACACACAGTAACACGTCAACGTAATACACATGTAGCATCAGTGTAGTCTTCTTACCCCGTAGTAGAGCACAGTGTACTGGGACATGCAGTGGGGTCTACAGAACTCCTCCATCTTGCCTCCATAATGACTGTGTAGCATCTTATGACTAATGCCAGCGCAATATGTGCAAGGACGCCAGGGATGATCCTTATTATGATATGTCACATCATTTTTGAAAACTGACTTACAGCCTGGAACACAAGATGATAGTGTTTGTCATACATCACAGATCATCAATTACTAATTAAAAGGTAGTTGTATGTATTATATTATATTATATCAAGTCAGTTTTGTCAAGACTGACTGAATTTACAAAAATGTAACTCACTTTCACTGCAGAAGACAAGGTCTTGCTGGTTGTAGTTGATTGTGTCAAAGATCACTTTCTCTTGTTTACAACATTCACACATTGCAAGACTACTCTTCTGGGTTTTATACTGATCACAGCAGGTTCTACAGCAGAACATGGAAATACGACCCTGCAGGAATAAAAATGTGCTACTAGTTATCAGTGCTGAATTAGTCATGCGGTCGGTTTGGTTAGATAGCATAATCTGTATGAGACTGTGACCCTTACTTGGTGGCTGAATAGCAGTGGCTTGGAACTGAATGATTTGCTGCACTGATGGCAGGTCAGTTTGGAGCTGTCACCAGATCCAGCCTCTGCTGGTTTCACTGAATGACTAGCAGGCATCCTAGTCTGAGCCTGTCCTGGGACAGAGGGGGAGGACATTGCTGTGTAGGGAGGCACTAGTGGGGGCACTGAGGTATGACTGGGATGATTGCCTGCATAAGGGGCTGAAGATGGGTAGTCCTGAGGGATGGGAGGGACTGAGCTGGCTCCGGCGGAGGGTCCCGGTTTGGGAGCATCTTTGACAGAGTGGTCCCTGAGAGAGGAGGTTCCATTGGTTAGGTCTGGTTGAGAGTTGTTGCCAGATGTCTGCAAGAAATGTGAAGGAAAATGAACAAGAAAAGGTTTTGATACACAAAATACACAAAATCTTCATCAACATATTCTGTTAGATGGCTGCTGATGCTTTACCCTGTATGTAGACACGCAGGCGTATGAACAAAAGTTACGTATGGTTCCATCCACCATGGCCAGATGATACTGAGGAACAGCTGAGACCTTGCACAAGCAGCATGGGAATGGAGTACCTACAGGAGTCAAAAAAGGTTATGCGATTATTCAACATTGGTAGTGATAAACTGAACCGCACCCCTTTACACGAGTGTGTCATACCAGTGAGAGTATTTTGGGGTGGTCGACTCTGATCCACACAAGTAGTTGAACAGTAAAGCTGAACTTTGCCCTTGTGGTCTCGTTCCATGGTGGTGGCAGACACTATTGAAATCTTGTGACAGTGGGCACACTCGACCGTCTTTCTGCAGGTCTGCACAAAAAAGAACTTGTTTTTTTCTCTGGTCATAAATTTAGGAAGAAAAACTGTAAACATAATCACAGATTTCTACCTGTTTGTATGTGCCAATACAGGTCGGACTACAGAAGTTGAGTTGAGATCTTTCAATTGTGAGTGTCTGACAGGAACCTGAGTTGCTATTACAGTATAGTCCACAGCCTTCACAGCAGTTCATGGCTAAGTGACGCATCTTTCGCCAGGTTACAAAACAAGCATTACTACAGAGTCTGTGCAGGCGACCTTGATGGGTGACCTCATGCTCAATTTGCTGTGAAAATGCACAAAGGAAAAAAAGTTAACACCCACATGCAGAGATAGTGGGAACGTTATCAGGCATATTGGCAGTAAAATTATTATATATTTGAAACACTCTTACTTTGTTAGTGACCTTGCAGACACTACAAATGGGTTTATCTGGCTGACGCTCCACTGGTTTCTCAGGCGGCTTCTCAAACTTTCTCTCCAGTCGTTTGTCAGGCCGTTTGTCAGGAGTTTGTTTCTTTTTGTGTCTAAAGACAGACAAACAGAACTGGCCACAGAAGTTCATTAAGTTCCCGTCGTCTCCAGGAATTGTGATCATGTCCCTGGGCTGAAGGATCTCCCTGTAAAGAGAGTAACAAGAGAATTAAATACAGCAGTCAAAAAAGATATTTACAATCAAGTTCTGAGATACATGTGTTAAAAATGAATATCCTTTAGAGTATTATTGGCTAATCCAACTGCCAAAGATGTACCTGTTGCATTGGAAACAGGATCGATTCTTGTTGGTTGGAGGAAGATGGCCTGTCAGACACACTGTGGAGCAAAAGAGCTGTGTTGACCCTTTTCTTTGGAAAGCTGTTTGACCTTTCAGCAGAACCTGAAACAGATCAGAGAACCATAACCATACAAAAAGATACATCATTTCAGCCTAATATTATGTCCGGTGATTTAGTAGCAACAATTTGCTTGTTGTTTAATTTTCAATTAAACATAAGCAGCACAAAGTTGCAACATTACCTTAGAGCAGCCACTGCAGCGAACACTACCAGGAACGTGGGGTGGAGGGGGGCGTGGAGGTACTGGTGTCATAGCCTGCAGTGAGGTTGGGACCGCGGCTGGTGGTCTGACTGGAAAGGAAGCCATGGCTTGTAGGAGAGTTCCTCTACCAGGGATGAAATAGGCTGTTGGAGGAGGGGCTGAGATCGCTGCTGGCACTGAGTGAACAAGAGGGAGAAAGAAATAAGTCTTAATTAACCACCCACAGCTATTGCTCTGAAATAAAATGTGATGTTATAGTAAAATACTGTCACAGCAAACAAGTAAGTAAACTTACTGGTAGGGGGTGCAAAGGCATTCCCTCCACCTACAGAGTAAACCGAGCTGATCCTCAGCTCTTCCTGAAATGATCACAAATTGGTTAGTCCTACCCTCCTTACCATGTACGACAGCGATGCTGTTAGTTGTGGTCAAGAAAATGGCTTATTATTTCTTCATTTGAGAGTGTCTGTTTTCTGAACTTACATAAAAAAACATGATTTTCATACAGCATACAGCATAGGGCCATCAGGAGGCCAAACCCAAATCTAATTACTTGCTGCAGGAATCATTTCATATTATTCGGTAGGAAAATAACAGCTCATGAAGTACAAGTGAATAAGAGCAGAAATATGGTAATCTACTTCCTCTATTCATACCAACCTCCTCATGCTCCAGCTCCTCTTTGATCTGTCTGATGGAGCTCTGAGGCAGTAAAGCAGCATCGTAACCCTCATCAATAGGCTCATCTTTAATGTTGAGGCTAGGCGATATTGGAGGATTACTGTCCTCTATGGGAGCTCTCTCTGACGTCTGAAAACAAATTCAAATTGGTAGTAAGTATATTCAGAAATACTACTTGAAGAGTTAATGAAGGCAGCTACTTAACAGTCACAACATATCACCTGTCCTTCTTGGCTGTCTTCAGTTTCCTCTGCCTGGTTCAGGCCACCTCCGTCTAATGTAAAGGTATAATATAGGTACAATAGGTATATTTTTTTCAAAGTTAACACTACACACATACAATATGAGAGCAAATTATAATTAGTAATCAAGCTACAGATATATTGAAGGTACTATCCTCATAATGGGCTGTTGTGATGAATATTTTCTTTTAAAACTGTCCTGATTCTGAATAGACAGATGTACCTTGGCTGTTTTCTGGAGTGTTGTCCTTAGATGAGTGGGAGGTGGTGGCAGACCCACTGCTGGCTTCCCTCTCTTGGTCTTCAATGGCTTCTCTGTGCTCACGAGGAACAGAATCACCTTGAGCTGGGCTGTTTTCCTGTGTTGACTGGCTTCTTTTTTGGTTGGCCTTACTCACGTCAGCATCCTCAAGTGTGTCCATTGGCAGGGCAAAATGCCAGGCTTCATCTTCTTCCTCTTCTTGCTCATACGACGTAAGACCATCGAGTGCGTTATCAAGAGCTGCACCCCCGCTTCTTCCCCCTCCTGCTTCGTTTATTCCCAACTTAAAGGAGGGGTGTTGGTCAGAGGACAGCGAGTCACTGCGAGGAAAGGCCGACCCTTCTGCCCCCTCATCCATCTTTTCGTCTTGCCTGCTGCTATTGCTATCTTCTTCTACTGGCTGGTGTTCCCCTTGTCCTAAGGTTTCATCTTCACCCTTCGCTTCATCTTGACCGCAGCTCTTGGAAGAGGTGGCCGAGCCCGTTGAGGAGTCAGCAAACTCCCCAAGCCCCATAACTTCATCAAACACTCTGGACAAACGCTCTTCATGCTGAATACAAGAAAACAGGTTCTTTAAATTAGAGACTATGCAATGTTTTACATGTGTCATGTTTTAACAAGTTTGTAGAATCAGTTTTCACTTGCCTTTGCAACTAATTTTCAACATAAAAAACATTTTAGTGGATATATTATGTTAATTGACATATTCACATGTAGTTTAGGACATTTGGTATGATGGACAGGTTCCACTAAGGTGACAACCAGAGGTCATCCAGACTTTTTGATCTGATTTGTTTAGTCTTTTACTGTTATGTTAGCAGAAAACAAGTACTTTGCAATATGCTTTACTACAGAGCAACTGTTTGTTTTACATTTGCAAAAATAACCATATGTACTTTATTGAAGGTTTGCTGATAGCTTGACCACTGAACTTGTACACTTTAATGTTTTCAGATGATGCCTTTTGGTTGCATGAGGCCTTCTGCTGTGTAATTACCTGTATGAAGGGGCGTCCTAATTAACTCAATTTAAATGTCAGCCATATTTATACATTTAGGTATACAGATAATATAATCGATTAAGTCCGCATTGTAACTGCTTGCGTTTTCAGTTAAAACACCATTACAACACATAGCGTCAACAAAATCTGTTCTTATTGTTCAAAGCAGCCCCCGACCATGCAAAGGCTTTGTCAATCAGCAGTCAACTGCAACACAAAGTTGAAAAGCTGTAAGTATAAAAGCTCGTATGGTTCACATAAAAGGACTGCGATACATGCTCATTATCAATCAAAGTGTTAATTTGGTGAAGATGATGAAGCGCCAAGCATTAGCACTAAATAGAAAGCAGCAAGATGTGGGGTTGTGGGCTAACTAGCTAATGCTAGCTTAAATATGCACATATCGACCGGAAGCTGGCCTGTAATAACCGAATGTCACAATATGTGCCTAGATGAGCTAATCGGCTGAGCTCCCAGGAATGTGATGTTATGACTGTAGTCCTGATGTGTATTTCTTACCTTTATTCGTTTAAGTCTGAATTCTTCAGATTCCGCCATGTTTTAATTATGCTGCAGACGCCGCGCTTCCAAACGCCCACCTCCTCCTCTGAGGGTTACGGGTCATGTATGCAAGCAGTTAGCAACAACAAGGATGCTGCTACTCAGCGAAGAGAGAACTAGGTTGTCGGCGGCTAGTGGTGGTACGTTATCTGTGTACAAGCTGTAAGTGAAACGTCACCATCAAATGTTTTCGATTTAAGGTTACTTTTTTGTATAATTCCAAAACGAATGGTAAAATAGGGGATAGCGTTACCGTATTTTGGGAAGGGGGGCATTTGCCGACTACGGTGGCCGAGAGAGGTCAACATGTACAGAAATCGACCAACAACACATGTGTGCGCCTAAAACAGCCTGACTTCGCAACCTAGTGTTTCACACCATTAAATAGGCTCTTTTCATCACAGAATGGGCCTTGGAATTAAGAATTACTTTATTAATCCCCGTGGGGAAATAACCTTGCTGCACTGGTCACTGCCTTACTGGCCGTAAGTTGTTATAAGTGGAGTAAGTCGTGATATAAAGTTTCATTATGTGAATAATTTTCGTAGCTTTCAGCGCGCTAAGCTCTAATGCATCATAAATACTGTTAAATCAGAATCGCTTGTGTCAGACACATTGCAACCGTTCAGGGTAAACCTCCTGTCCAGGAAGGGGCGAGCTTGACAAACGTTCCGTTTTAACGTAAAGTTTAGTATAGTTCCGCAAACATAAAATCACCCCTGTTACTAGGTCTTGTTTATTTTTTGTTAATGCGTTAAATGATTTTGTGACTCCTAAAAGAAAGTATATCTGTACAAAATATACATATTCATACGGTTTCATTGAATATTTTTTGTATATCTCTAATTTACATAAATACATTAGTTTAAGTGATATTTAAGACTATTGAATTCATTGGTCGTTTTTTATTATTTTTTTTTAATCAAACTTGTGCACCGTCTCTGCAGTTATGTCACCATTGATGCACCGTTAATTTTGTGTTTTAATCGGGGAAATAGCCTACCCAAAGCTTCATTTAAAAAATTGTAATGCGCATTTATATCATCTACTACGGCAGCCAGTTTCTTGTTATGTTTAGAAATAGAAAAACCAGAACAGACTGATAAGTGCCTATCAATTCGAATCCCTTCTATGTAATATTATTTCTATGTGGTACACCTCTCTCTGTTCAAAAGGGGTCAAACGGGCGTCAAAGGTTTCCCGGAAGCAGTTCAGAGGTAGAGTCGAGGAGACATTTGTTGTTGTTTCTGTTGACATTTCATTGTATCCACCCCGTAGCTGTCTCGTCAGCGGACCGGTAAACAATTTTCTCGGCCCACGTTAAAGGCTCTTTACCGGTGGATGAATGGCAATGACGGCAGTAAGAGCCGTGGCCGTGGGCGGGCCGGCGTCTTTGTCCCGGTTCAGGGGAGCGCTGGTCGCGGCTGTGGTAGGAGACTGTGTCGGCGGGGAGTTTGAAGGAGCAGAGGAGGTTCCCATGGAAAATGTGCTGCAGCACCTGAATAGTCTGGACGACGAAACTAAAGGAAATAGTAAGTGAGAGGATGTGATTTAATTCCATAAGCAGCCACACTAGTATACTAGCAATGAAGTATTTGACGTCATAGTGGAAAATAAATTGATTTATATATTAGTAAAAATGTAGTTAAACGTGGAGTAAAGCAAGGAGAACTACCAACATTATGTACACACACAATGTTTGAGTAAAGAGGTGTCATGTGTGTGCAGGTATCCTGGACTATAGTGATGACACAGCAATGGCACGTTGTGTGGTTCAGTCTCTGCTCACCCGCACAGGTTTTGATGAGCAGGACATGGCTCGCAGGTCAGCAAATGCACCTTACCTACCTTTACATTAGGTCTTCTACAGATTTTATATGTATGACTGTGAAACTATTGCTTCAAGGCTTTTTAAATGCATACATGCATACATACATATAATATGTTTTGCCTGGCTTTTTCCAGGTTTGCCAAGGAGTACAGTGCATCCCCAGGTCGTGGTTATGGTTCAGGAGTAATCCAGGTGTTGAAGAAGCTCTCCTCCCCACAGCTAAGTGACGTGTATCAGCCGGCTAGGGATCAGTTTAACGGCCGGGGCTCCTTTGGGAATGGAGGGGCCATGAGAGTGGCCCCCTTTGCGCTGGCTTTTCCTGACATAGCTAATGTCAAGAGGGTTTGTAAACAACACATTCTATTAGTGTCTAGATAAGCATCTGTATATAATCAGTTTGTGTATCAAAGAAGAAATAACTTCTTCCCTTTCCTCTGTAGTTTGCCCGTCTTGGGGCCATGCTGACACACTCCTGCTCTCTGGGCTATAATGGGGCAGTGCTGCAGGCTTTGGCTGTGCACCTCTCCCTACAAGGAGCTCTAGACCTGCCTCAGGAGTTCATCAGCAAGCTAATCAACGAGATGGAGGAAGTGGAGGGTGACAAGGCCGCACTTAATGATGCCAGAATGTGAGTACTTCATGAATAAGGTGAATGTTCTTCTTGCTGCATTCACTCTGTGATTATTTTGTTTTGATTTGTTTTTTTTGCAGCTTAAAAGAAGCAGAGAAGCCATTCTGTGAGCGTCTCCGCAAAGTTAGATACCTGATGAATCAGAGCAAGGTCAGCATAGAGGAAGTCATTTCTGAACTAGGTTTGTATTCTGTTTGTCTTCAACTTGATTTCTGGGTTTAGTCTAGGTTTACACAAGTCTTCGCATCATCCATGAATTCATTCATCCATGCTTTCCTGTCATTCAACATTTCCCTGCAGGTAACGGCATAGCAGCGCTCCACTCTGTCCCCACTGCCATCTTCTGTGTCCTTCACTGCTTGCAGCCCCGGGAGTACCTTCCAGAGAGCTACGGTGGCCTGGAGAGGACAATAGCATACAGTTTAGCCCTGGGAGGGGACACAGACACCATAGCCTGCATGGCTGGGGCCATTGCTGGGGCTCACTATGGCATAGAAGCCATTCCTCAGTCCTGGATTAAGTGCTGTGAGGGAGCGCAGGATGCAGACATGACCGCAGAGCGGCTTTACATGCTGTACCACCAGTCGTCAAAGGGGGGAAGGGGTGAGACTGGGGAGCAGAGCTGTAAAGACAAATCTGAAGAGGCTTCCAAGGCTTCCAATTGTACAGAAAAGAAAAATGGAGCAGAGTGATGCCTTGTTGGATTTTGACAAAAGCAACTCTCATACATGCAGACATGCAATAAGGATACAAAAGACGATTTGATCGTTTAAGACTTTTTTCGGATCCGGGTGGTAATAAGTAAAACAAAGCTTGTTCCAAACTGTCCACATGCCATTTATCAAGTAAGAACCAATAGAAGCTGAACTTAAAAAAAACAGCAAACTGTTGTCCAGTGTTTCTTTTTAGACATGTTCCATCTCTCTTCTCTGTTCATTTGTGTTGAACAATCTTTTGTCTGGTGAAAGTTGCACTATGAATTGGCCTCGTCTTAATTTATCCTTTTGATGGATAATAATTATTTAATAAACCTTTTTTTTTCAATCCACACATTTGTAGGAGTGTTTGTGTTGAATTTAAGATCCTCAAAGCACATTTGTTTCAGCTCTATTTTATTAGGCAAACTTTTTACCTGATGGGTCCAGTCGGAAAATGTTCTGGAATTAATTCTCTTAATGATCTGGTCAACTTTTATTTGACTATAATAAAATGTCAGCAAAAAAAGAATGCATTTGTGCAGCTAATAGATCTTATGGTATACAGATACACATAAAATCACAGGTTTTTCTCTGCCGGGGCCACCTCTAAGAACAGCTGCAGGAACACTGTTAACTTAGTCAACAGTCCTGGGCAGAGCTTGTAATGAATGAAAGGTATGTAGATTATAACTCCACTTAAGATAAATAAAGTCACATAGAGGTACTCAATCTGAGGATTGTCTATGATGGGTGCCAGCACAAGGAATATCGCTGCAATAAGGACCAGTATAGGGAGTATAATAGGAACCTGTGGAGAGAAGAAGAGATAAGCATGACAAGCAAGCTGTAAAAACCTTATCCACAGTAAAAAAAAAAAACATTTTGGGAAAAAAAGCATGTGATACTGACTTTGTACGGCCTTGGAAGCTCTGGTTTCTTGATTTTGAGGTAGAGGAGTCCAGATAGAGTGATGGCATAGAAAAACCAGGCAGTGAAACTGACAACAACAACAGAGACAATCTGTAAGTTTAAAAAAACAAACAAACAAACAAACAGAGCCAGTTCTTACCTGAAGTAGTTGACAATGCTCTGAAAGTCTCCGGGGATCAGCACCACCAGAGAGATCACAGTGGTGAAGATCAGTGCTGGTGATGGAGTCAGTCTGTGAACATGAGCCATGGCCAGAATATCTGGCTACAAAACAAACACAGGTCTGGGTGGCACTCTCTCAAAGCTATATTTTAAATCAGATTATATATTTATAATGCAGATAGACTGTTACCATGTGTCCTTCCCTGGCAGCGACAAAGCATACACGGCCCCCACTGAAGAACGTCCCGTTTAGTGAACCAAATGCAGACAAAGCTGCAGCCACAGACATGATCCACCCCCAGCTGCCTAACACCTTATTTCTGTGGGGAGAGGGATGGGTTTTTTTTTTGTAAAAACTGCAACTCAAACTATTAATCCGAGTCTGCAGCTTCAAGATAAGGTATTGTCTTACCCCCAGGTAACCGCTACTGCACTAGAGGACATGAGCTCTCTGGGCGTCATTACAGTCAGATAGCTCACATTCACCAGCAGGTACAAACCAGTCACCAGAGAAATGGCTATCAGAACTGCTCGGGGAAGATTCACCTGCGCAAAGGAAAAAGCTGTTTTATTACTGGAAGTAAGTAGAAGATTTCTCTCAGGAAGTCAGCATCTTGGACCCCTAGAAATAGAAACTCATCACTGTCAAAGTAGCAACCAGCTTCTTCTGTTGGTGTTGTATGAGTTCAGATCCAAATCCATTTACCAGCCCATTTAATGATAAATTCAATGAAATAAGAAAAAATATTAACTTCCTGCAACTCATTAAAAGGTGTGCTTTTTAGGAATGTATTTTCTTAAAAAGTACACCTGAAGTGTCCTCATTAAACTTACAGTTTAGCATAGAAATAAAGTTAATGGATCATCATAGTACGAATGAAAAAACAGGAGGTTAAAATGCAACAACCTGGCCTGGTCTTTTGAAATACAGACATTTGTCCTACATACTGTAATTGTGATCAATTCTGTCATGTAAGTAGCAGTGTTACCTAATATGTAAGCACAAATGCACAATCCAGGCCCTCACCTCTGGATTTTGTAGCTCCTCGGTGACATAGTTCAGGTTGTACCAGCCAGCGTAAGACCAGAGTCCCTGATAAAACGCCATTCCTAGTGTGCTCAAAGAGTACTGAGTGCCTTTAAATGCATTCTCAACTTTTAAATTTTCCACAATCATCTTGCTGCTCTGAGTGACCTCCACTATCCCTCCTATGACAATAAATGCCAGCGTCACCACCTTGGCCACCAGGAAGACCACCTGGATTCTGACAGCAAGTCGCACATTCAGGACGTTGGCTGTGGAAACGACCAAAATAATCAGAGCTGCAGCACACTTCACAGCCAGCTGAGGAGGCTGACAGCCTGGGTAAAAGGGTGCTATGGCATACTCTGCAGTACTAATAGCCACTGCTGCAACGCTGAAAGGCTTCACCACCAGGATAAAAGTGATAGCTGCAAAGAAAGAAGGGAATGAACCATAGATCCTCAGTATGTAGATGAACTCCCCTCCAGATTCAGAAATGACTGTCCCAAGCTCGGTGTAGGACAAGGCTGCAAACATAGCTACAGCTCCAGAGAGGGTCCAGATCAGCAGGCTGGCTCCAGGGCTTCCCACGTAGGCCAGGACAAACTGAGGCGACATGAATATACCGGATCCAATCATAGTTCCGGAAACTAGTGCTATACCTCCAATCAAACCAATTTCCCGCTTCATTTTCAGGGCTTCAGCTTTTTTGTCCACCATGGCTGCAGGGATCACAGAGCAAAGACGAAGGCAGTATGTGATCTTTTACACACTACGGCTAACCAGGTAGTAGTCAGACAATACAGACTCTGCTTATGACTGGCCAAACAGTTACTGGCCAAGGGGCAGTAAAAACTGTTAAATATACACTAGGTTAATTTGGCATAAATTCTGTTGTTCTCATTTTGCAGTAGGCTCTTGACTGTAGCCTTATGAATCAATAAAGACATATCTAATCTTATCTTACTATACAAAGCATTCTGGCTATGATCTTGATAGCTTCAGCACAGAGATAAAGAAAATACAACGAAATATATCAGTGAAAACTCTTACTTCTGGATGTTTCAGCTCTTCAGTTAAACAATTCAAAGTGTTCCAGCCATCATAGGACCATAATCCCTGATAGAATGCCATTCCAATGTAGCTGATACCAAAATTTGTTCCCTCAAAGGAGTTCTCCAAGTTCTTCGTCTTGCCCTGGAAAAGCATCACAATGCCACCCAGAACAATGATGCCCAGAGCCAGCACTTTGACGACCATGGAAACCACCTGGATGGTGGTAGCCAAGCGCACACTCACACAATTAACTATGGCCAACAGCAGGATGCCTCCTGCAGCCACGCATTTCACAACCAGTTGTGGAGGAGTGCAGTCGTCGTAAAAAGGCGCCACAACATATTCAGCAAAGCTCAGAGCAATTCCTGTTCCACTGGCAGGTGTCATGACGATGACGAAGCTGGTCACAAACGTGAAAGCCACCACTTTTCCTGCAGTCCTCAGCATGTAGATGTACTCGGCTCCAGACTCTGGTATGACTGTGCCCAGTTCAGCATAGCTGAGCCCCCCAAGCATGGCTATCAATCCACAGCAAGCCCATATAATAAGACTGGCACCTGGGCTGCCAATAGAAGATAGGACATACTGTGGGGAAATGAAGATCCCAGATCCTATCATGGTTCCAGCAATGAATGAAACAGCTCCTATTAACCCCACTTCCCTCTTCAGATTGAACCTCTGTTTATCACATCCCATTATTGGAGAGCTGCAGCTTCCTCTGTTGCATTCAAGCAGAGACCTTGCTGTAGATGAACTACCCACTGTTGGGTAATGCTATACTCATGTCATCAACAGGAGGTGAACATACCAGTAAATAGCCACAAGAAAAAGGTGTGGCATGGCTGTTTGGCTTCAGGACAAGGATAAACACTCATCTAAATGAGTTAGTGGAGTGTTTTGTCTCCTGTCTTACAATGGTATAAAACAAAAATAGAAAATAGACAAATATAATGATAAATCAATAAATAAATGCTGCTACACTCAGCACGAGAAGGTTTCCATGATACCACATTATCTCCTAATTGCCACATTACTGTAAATTCTATTTTGAGAAGCTGACATCACAGAGCCGCAGGCCACAGCCGATTTGTGTTGTTACACAGAGATACACGTGTGCATCCTTCAGCCGACAACAATGTCTTACAGACTCTGCTTATGACTGGCCAAACAGTTACTGGCCAAGGGGCAGTAAAAACTGTTAAATATACACTAGGTTAATTTGGCATAAATTCTGTTGTTCTCATTTTGCAGTAGGCTCTTGGCTGTAGCCTTATGAATCAATAAAGACATATCTAATCTTATCTTACTATACAAAGCATTCTGGCTATGATCTTGACAGCTTCAGCACAGAGATAAAGAAAATACAACGAAATATATCAGTGAAAACTCTTACTTCTGGATGTTTCAGCTCTTCAGTTAAACAATTCAAAGTGTTCCAGCCATCATAGGACCATAATCCCTGATAGAATGCCATTCCAATGTAGCTGATACCAAAATTTGTTCCCTCAAAGGAGTTCTCCAAGTTCTTCGTCTTGCCCTGGAAAAGCATCACAATGCCACCCAGAACAATGATGCCCAGAGCCAGCACTTTGACGACCATGGAAACCACCTGGATGGTGGTAGCCAAGCGCACACTCACACAATTAACTATGGCCAACAGCAGGATGCCTCCTGCAGCCACGCATTTCACAACCAGTTGTGGAGGAGTGCAGTCGTCGTAAAAGGGTGCCACAACATATTCAGCAAAGCTCAGAGCAATTCCTGTTCCACTGGCAGGCCTCATGACGATGACGAAGCTGGTCACAAACGTGAAAGCCACCACTTTTCCTGCAGTCCTCAGCATGTAGATGTACTCGGCTCCAGACTCTGGTATGACTGTGCCCAGTTCAGCATAGCTGAGCCCCCCAAGCATGGCTATCAATCCACAGCAAGCCCATATAATAAGACTGGCACCCGGGCTGCCAATAGAAGATAGGACATACTGTGGGGAAATGAAGATCCCAGATCCTATCATGGTTCCAGCAATGAATGAAACAGCTCCTATTAACCCCACTTCCCTCTTCAGATTGAACCTCTGTTTATCACATCCCATTATTGGAGAGCTGCAGCTTCCTCTGTTGCATTCAAGCAGAGACCTTGCTGTAGATGAACTACCCACTGTTGGGTAATGCTATACTCATGTCATCAACAGGAGGTGAACATACCAGTAAATAGCCACAAGAAAAAGGTGTGGCATGGCTGCTTGGCTTCAGGACAAGGATAAACACTCATCTAAATGAGTTAGTGGAGTGTTTTGTCTCCTGTCTTACAATGGTATAAAACAAAAATAGAAAATAGACAAATATAATGATAAATCAATAAATAAATGCTATTTTGAGAAGCTGACATCACAGGGCCGCAGGCCAGAGCGGATTTGTGTTACGTTACAGAGATACACATGTGCATCCTTCAGCCGACAACAATGTCTAAAATTGAATTCTCAGTTTTGCTCTGATTTTTACACGTCTGTTTACAGTCTAATTAATGCAGCATTCATTATTAAAGGGGAGCTATGATAACAAGTTCACAAAAACAGCCAACAACAAAACAACCATCAGATTAGAAAATTCACCACGCTACAGCATCCAGCCCAACCACGCATCCTCGTCATTCCCTACAGCTTTGGATAACTGCTCCTTAGTGCGAGCCTCTAATGACCCTTCATCTGACCATGCAGTCAACCACAACGACTCATCCTTTTTTAAAAGTGGATCATGTTAAACACAGACCCAGGACCTGGTAAGACAACAACACGTGAGTCGTGAAGTTAATGTTTGGTGTTGCTCATCTAAACCACGGCTCGATTCAGACCTCCCCTCACATTGTATACCTGTTTAAACATTTATAGGGTCATATATTCTAGCTTGGATGTTATCGTTTTAATGACTCTCTGCAGCAATAAACAAACTCTTATCCACCTATTGTGTGTGTGTGTGTGCAGTGTGGGGGGGTTGGGGGCACCAGCCTCTGAAACAGGTCAACATTGTCAGGTTTTACACACAGGTTTCACAGCTCCTTACTCACCTCTGGACGTTTCAGTTCCTCAGTCACATAATTCAGATTGTTCCAGCCATCATATGACCACAGTCCCTGATAGAAAGCAATTCCAATTGGATTGATGCCCACATTTGTGTTCTCGAAGGAGTCTTCAAAGCTTTCATTGTTCCCTCTGATTAGCATCACTGCACCACCTATTATGATGACAGCAAGGGCCAGAACCTTGGCCACCATAAAAAACACTTGAACTGACATTGAAAAGCGAACATTCAGGCAGTTAACACTGGCTAGAACTATAATTGCAGCTGCAGCCACACACTTCACCAGCAGCACTGGAGGGGGGCAGTCTGAGTAAAAAGGAGCCACAACGTACTGAGCAAAACTCAATGAGATGCCAGCAACACCGGCTGGTCTCACAAATAACACTGAGCTGAAGATTAACATGAAAGCGACTACTGGACCTGAAGTCCTGAGGATGTAGATGTACTCTCCCCCTGATTCTCTGATCACAGTGCCAAGCTCAGCATAGCAAAAAGATGCCAGTATAACCAGTAAACCACAGCAGGCCCACACCACCAAGCTGGCTCCAGGGCTGCCAATGCTGTACAGCACTGTCTGTGGTGACATGAAGATCCCCGATCCGATCATTGTCCCTCCAATGAGGGACACGGCTCCCACCAGACCTACTTCCCGCTTTAGGCTGAGTTTCTGCGTTTTGTCATCCATCATTAATGGCAGTTACAGACCGTCTCTTTTCTGACACCTTACCAATGAACACTGCAATTATGTGGCCAAAGTCACTCTTGCGTCAACTCAGGAAGTTAATAATTACGTGGGTGGGTCATACAGCTGTTTGGCTTGGTACCTTACGTTTTCAAGGGGATCGGTGTGTCTGTGATGGCACCACCCCTTATTAAATTCCAGTTTTGCTGATTTTTACATGTATTTTGTCTTTTTACAGTCTAATGAAAGCAGCATTTTGCTGTTTTTTTGTCGTTGTTCTGAGTGGCCATGCATCTTTCTTTTCTTTGAAGAGGTCAGAGGTACACCTGAGTACAATGTGCTCAAAGGCTTGACATTGGCACACTCCTTTGGTCTTCTTGATAAATGTTTATCAAAAAGTAAAACTAAAAGTTAATCAGAAAACAAGCAACTTGTAAAATGTAAATAATTTTATATTGTTATGTAACGTAGGAAAATCTTTTGCATTTAACAAATGAGTTATGCATTTTTCACATTTGAAATCTTATCGATGATCTCACTTGCAGTTGAACTTAATAAACAACCTGGGAAGTTTTATGAGCTTCAAACTATGGCTTGATGTTTCTGGGTAGCTTCCAGCTACAACACATCAATAAACATGACGTGGCAACACTGTCCATGTGAGATCAGCAGGCACTGTAAATATCTACTGTTATTTTTATCCATTCAGTGTCATCAGGGTGCTTTGTCATCCCCTCCTGTAATAAAGAGGTGAACAGTCTTGTTGGAGTGCAGCATCTGTCCCGCTCGCTGTGCTCCGGTGATGGCAGCCAGTTTGTGGGCATCGTAGCGGGAGTAGAGGGCAGTGCAGGTCCAGCTGGCCTCCTCCCCCTGCCCCCCTGCTGCTAGCATGTTACATACCTCACTGTAGAAGTGGGGGAAGGAGGGTAATCCATAAAATATCAGGTTTTGGATCCCTCTGATGTTGTACCTAAATAAAATAAAAGTTAAATACAAGGCATTTCAACACCTTTACAACACAAATCAATGTTGACAATTTTGTATGCAACCTCAGTAATGCAGCTATAACCAACCAGAACTCTTTGACCCTTCAGAAATACATAACTGTCAGTCTGACTTTTGAACTCTGCAAGTGTGATTATCAACCCTTTAAATGTAAACTAAAGATTAGCACCTTGAAACTCTTTAAAGGTGATGGTGCGGAAGTGATTCCAGGAATCATTAGCCACCAGAAAATAATATATACATGTGAAACTAACCTCTTGTAGAAGTGAAAGCGTTCAGTGAAGAGGAGGAACTGTTTCTCTCCTTTCTGAAAGAAATGCCTGGCCCGTGACACCTCTGATTTGCTGGAATATTCACAGATGCTGGCGAAGTTCATCTCCTCTTTCTTCATGTAGTTGCGTAAGCGGATGAAGTCAAAGTAAGAAGGGATGTAGATCAGAGTGTGGGACATGACTGAATCCCTGTACTGAGGCAGCACTTTACCCACAAAGAACTCAAAACTGCAGAAAGAACAGAGGAACAGCAGTTGTAAAATGATTTTGTTAAACAACCTCAAAATATCAAGATCATGCCAGATGTGCCTGATCAAAGGGTCGCACAGTAGTTTTTTTCAGGGATTTTACCGAGCATCGTGATCAATGAAGCTGTCAGAGGTGAGCATCTGGAACACATGAGGCAGCTGTACTAGCACCTGGCAAATGGAGCCTGTTTTTGGCATGTTTTTTGTGGCAATCTGTGATAACAGACACAGAAAATATACACACCTACATCATTACTTTTGTAAATGACCTTAAAAGCACTTTTTTGTCAAAAACAAAAAAACAAACTGTTACTGGCGTAAAGTGTATACAGTGACTGACCAGTCCTCGGTAGTTGGCACAGTGTTTGGTGAGAATGTTGTTGATCTGTGGATCCTGGATGGAGCTGAACACCAGAGTCTGCCTGTAGTGTCTGGCCCAGTTGTTCAGGTTCCACATCCTCACCCTGGAAAAGTCCACTCCATGGGAGTCCAGCGGCTGTAGGTTCATGTGCTTCATCAAGTGCTAGTGGAAGCAAGCAATATGATTAAAACAAACCTCAAATATAGTAACGACTGTTGTCTTTGGATACCTAAGTACATAACATATACTATCTGCTCAATTTACTTTTACTGGCATCAATTTGACAACCTATGGCTGTTGAGCAGCAGATGGTGCCACATCTTCCATCAGCAGTTAGACAAAGACAGACTGCTAAACCAGTGTTATGGTGCAGTCTTACCAAAACATGCTCCCAGTTCTGCATGAGGAAAACATCAGCCTGGTCCACCACCAGCAGCTCGATGGAGGACAGGAAGTCAAAGTCTCTCTTGCTTTCTCCTTCTGCTCCCAGCACAGTGCGAAGGCCCAGTGGAGATGCGATGATGATGTCTGATGAGTAGAAGGGGGCATAGAGACGAATGCTACCCTTCACAATGGAGACGCCTGAGGAGGAAGTGCACAGCAACATGGATTCAAAATGGCAGGCTGAGGAGGTTTCTTCAAAGTAGATCAACTTCTTATTTTAGAACATATCTTATACCTATCTTAAAGTGGTCATCCACGTTGCCTGAAAAAATGGCATGGTAGTCATCTGGCCTCTGCAGATTGGGTGGCTTGTCATCAGTTTCTTCTCCAAATTCTTCCTTGAACTTCTTCCTGTTGCCGACCATAATCTTCTTGCCTTTGGCCTCCAGCAGGCTGATGAGCGCATGGACGACTTGCAGCGCACTGCCCCGGAACGGAACAAGAATCAGGACCTGACACATTCATTACAATAGTTAACACAGAAGCCAGCACGGCAAAGGAAAATCTAAGAATATGAATTTGCATAAATGACAGTAGATTTAAGAGTTTACTTTAGGCCTAGTCAGTCCCTGGTCTCTGGGTTCATCCTGTGGCTCAGCTCCAGCTTTAGCGTGAGTTTTCTGCTCTCTTAGCTGCGCATTGTGAGCCAGGACCTGGGAATTGGCCTTCAGTACATGGTTAAGCACATGGAGACAATATGCACTGCGGACTTGTGGGCCCTGCTTAAGAGGACATGTCTCCGGGTAGTACAGATCCTTGTAAGAACCCATCAGGGCCAGCAATTCTAGCTGCAGAGGGCTGATATCTTCAGCCACCCCTTTAGGATTGGAGGACTGGTTGAGATCTTTCCAGCGTGTCTCTAAAAGTTTGTGGAAACCTGGGAGGTTTGTGTCTTTCTGAGGTCCAATAGGCCCAAATTTCTCCAGTGGATTGGTACACAGCAGAGTTCCCAATGTTGACCACTATGTGAGAGAAAGACGTGGACAACAACAGATTTAAAAGTAATTTCAACACAAAAGCTTGCCGTAAATTCAATTGAAGTCATTGTTTAGTTATTACCGTAATCTGAGTCTTTGATTTGCTGGCAGATGTTATCTTCTGCACATCCTCTTCATCTAGTTCCATATCCAAATGCTGTGAGAACATGTCTGTGTATAAAGAATATAAACTATAAAATCTACTGTAAAACCAATAGCAAAGAATTTCATCCTATTTTTCTCACCATTACTGTCTCTGTGCTGTGCAGTGTCTTCAGAGTCCTGTTCTTCTTTACCCATGAAGTTATTCTCCAAGCAGAACTCAGACTCATGCTTCTTGTCTACAAACTCTTCATCTGCTTCTGCCTTTTTTTCTTCATCCTCCTCTTCTACATCTGCTGAAGCCTCTTCTCCGTCTGCAGGTTCCTCCTCTCCTCCTTCATTTTCTTCATCACCATCCTCACTGTCATGCTCAACTCCATCACTGTCCTCTACAAAAAAGGGCACAGACAATTTAAAAATGTTGGACTGTACGGTGTTGAAAGGAGTAGAAATAAACAGCTTACCATCGCCAACCAGCTCCTCCTCTTCCTGTTCATCATCAGTGCTTTCCTCTTCGTCGCTCTGTGCGTTACTCATGGATTGGCTGAGAGTTGAAAGAAGTTTCTGATAGGCTGTTTTCTGCTCTGGTTCGTCCTCCTCTTCATCTTCCAGCTCATCAGACTCTGCATCAGATTGTTCTGGACTTGATGGCTATAAAAGGGGCACAGACAGAACAAACATGTATATGATTTCATGTATTTCATATAAACTGTGGTATTTATTATTTGTACAGTGCTTCTCACCAGCTCCACTATTTCGGTCCTTTCAGGTCTTTCATTTATTCTGAATAAAAAGGTATAAAGAGAAAATCAGACATTTAGACTTTAAAGAGCATATTTGTATGTCGTGTCTCAGTAACCACAGCCCTTTATTTAGCACTTCCGCATGCATTCGTGCTCTATTTTGTGATTATAATACATACAGTAGCCAAACAACACCTTACAGCACCCACTATATCTATTAGGCTAAACTGAGAAACACCAAGCTAGCAGGCTAACATAACAATAACCTATTTTGTTCTTTAAAAACGGACTAGCGCTAGCTGTTCTGCTTACACGTCATGGAATGGATGCTCCTCTCCAAACTCCTTCAAGTGTTTCTTCTGTTTTTTGGATAGATTTGTTAAAAGTTGCTTTGTCTGCTTCCTTTTGCCCATGTTGACACTGTGATGCTACACGTGCGGTGAGAGGAGTGCGTTAACTGAGCTTCTACGTTGGTTGTTGTGTAGCAGAAATATTATTCCGCCATCTAGAGCCGCGGAGTAGAATTACAGTTTTGGAAAAATAATATTGTCAGTTTTTTTTCACATGACAGAATGACAATATTATTAATAATAAATAATAGAAACATTCACTTGATATTTTATTATTCATCATAAATATTAAAAATACTTACTAATACTTTTTGATTCACCTAATTGAACATAAAGTAGGAATACGTATGTACAGATCCCATACCATTATTTGTGTGCAAGCGTTCATTTTATTTTGTAAAACAGAGGAAGACTAATCTATCTTTCATTGGTTTTTGTGTGGGTTTTCTGTGGATAGCTGGTTTTAAAACAGCTGTCTTACAACATAAATGCCATGTGCACTGCAAACATCTACATTTCAATGGTCTTTATAACAAGTTGAATTACTGATCAGGCCTACTTCAGGGTAACGCAAGCCTAATGCAGGTTGCAGTAAAGGTCACCAAAGGTTATCTGGTGTTGCTGTGTGTAATGCACGCTACAGTGCTGGGTTAAGACAAGACACCCAGTCTGTACTCTATCTGCTGTTTGAAAACTAACCTTGATCAATTATTGAACATGGTGATATCAGTTTACTGTTTGCCTGTTTTAGCTGTTACCATGGCAGAAGTTTATCTATTATTAACCACATGGGAGTGTGGTTTTTGTACTCAGGGTATTTTCAGCTCATTTTGACACATCAATGAGGATGTTATTGTTTGATAATTGCGCATCACTATGGATTAGGCTTAAGGAGCACATCTGGCTTTTTTAAATGGGATATGAAAGATGTAAGACATTATATTATATTTCCATGGAGGGGCCAAAACTAAAAGAGGAGAAAGAAAAGACTGGCAAAACAGTTCGGTTTAGAGTAGCATCTGCCAACAGCGGCCGGGTCTTGGCAGAGGTGTTCAAGGATGAGAGGGCTTGGTGTGGCTCAGTGTCGGAGTCAGTGGACTCTGACTGCAACAGCAGCCCAGAGATAGAGCCGGGCAGCTCGCTCCCCATCAGTGAGGCAAACAGCCACCTGAACGGTCTGGTAGTGGAAACTGGTGTGGAGGAGAATGGCTGTGAACCTGATGACCTGCTTTTGTATGCCAGTGCCAAGAGAGAGATGTTCTTCAGCAACAAGAGGATCAATATCTGTAGTAAGAACGGGACCATTCGAGGAGTGAGGAACAAAGTGAGCGCAGGCCAAGTGCTTTTCAACAACCTTTCCAACATGTACTCCGTAAGTAGCTCTGGAAGAGGCATGAGATCTGAGATCTGACCCTGGATTTTTCCTTATCATTGTCTTTTTACCTTTAAGGGTTCCTTGCGTCATCAGAAGAGGAGACCCTGGGAAAAGGAGTGAAAAAGTGTGGCGCTTGTAGATTGTCTTTTTGCAGAATGTGGGTATAAAAATACAGCCCACTGTAAAATGATTATAATGAATGGCAGCCTATGCAGATAAAAAAAAACTGAACATTTCTTTCACTCTGAGGCTTTGAAATGGTTTTTGTATTTATTTATTTTTTAGATGTTGTAATAGTGACCAAGAATTTCATATGAATTTAATATTTGAACCAACTCTTTCATGGCGTGTTGGCGAACATGCATGGTTTTTTCTAAAGCATTTTATAATGATGTTTATGCAATATTGGATTGGATGCACAGATATGATGTCAAACATGTGATTCACATAAACCATAAACATTCATACACAGGTACAGTATATAGCCTACATTACTGTTCTGCTGCAGTAGATCTTTGCTTGATGCTGGTTTCTGGAAACATTTTGTTTGCTGCTTTTATTAAAACACTTTTCAAAACATTCACATATCAACATGACTGGTAGTATCCAACAATTATATTAGAATTTGAGGTACATAAAAAGGTGTGCAGGGTGTTGGATTAAAAGGTTAGATAAGCAATGCATGACAACTTTATACTTTGATATTTATAAGGAAAGTACTAAACCACTCTCAGCTGTGTTTAGTACATATGTTAAGCTGCATTATTTTGATTATTGATTAACCTAATGTTTATTGTTCTGGTTGATTTAATTCACATTTTAAGTTTTTTTCAGTCAAAAGCCTACAAATATTCATATAATTTATGATGACAGCTAAGACATTGCTATTATGTTCATAGCTTCAATGTTATTATGATTTATTTAGAGGAGCCATGGAAAATGTTCAGTGAGCAACACGTGATGTGATTCTAAGAGAATATATGTGGAAAAGTTGATGAGCAGGCGGATTATGTTTCACCACAACACATCAACACGTTTACTCTGCCGAAAACAAGTGCCCAAATTAAAGAGTCGCTCCGTGTGGATGGACTTCCCCTTTAAGTGGCAGATTTATGCACCGTTTACACCTGCTTCAGTCAGCACCACGGACAGCGACCCTGCCAGCTCTCCACAGACCGTCACCTCCCGCAGACGATGCGCGCACAGCGGGCCCTGAGGGGCAGGGCATCCTCATTTTGTAATGACGACCAGCTAATACAGCATAATCTACCATTATGTTACTGCGGCGCTGACAGCTAAACAGTGCAGGGCAGGAGATGCGGGCTTTTCCTATAGACACACCCCCGCGTTTTTTTTTCCTTCATCCAGATCCGTTTATATTTATGTTTCACCGATGTCTCGGCTCGTCTCTCTAAATGATAGCATATGCGACAAGTAGCTCGTCTTGGTTGATGGCACGCTGCGGAGAAAGGTAGTGAAACCATCTCTTCCTACTCCACGCCCTGTCATCAGTATCAATAGCATCCCGGCACCATGTCTCCTCCAGCATCGGCTGCGACAGCGAGCGAAAGCAGCACCACCACCGTGTTCGAGGAGGACACCAGAGAGGAGGTATCATTTTGTGGAGTCCTTTTTGTTTTTTTTAGGGAGAGAAAATGCCTTTTGTTGTGCTCTTGTCGCAGAACAGTGCATGTGAATTATTGCTGTCTCAGTTTTGACGGGCCTGTATTGATCATTATGGAGTAAAATAAACATTCAGCCAGCGTCATTACCTGTGCTTCACCTCTCCCCTGTTGAAGCTGGCCTGTAATGTCTCCATGCAGCACTTAAACCAGGAAAACAACCGTCCAGCAGAGACATAGAATGACAGGAAGTGCCTGCATGAAATGTCTTATTTGTCTTACTACCAGCCCTGTTCTGTTAGTTTAGTCTAAGTAATTATGAAGAAAATCAGTTGCAGTGACCAAACTGAGAGTGTGTGTGTGTTTTTTTTATTTGTTTGTTTGTCTTTTGACTTAACAGCAAAGACCCCTGAAGCAATCTCTAAGCAAGTCCTTGTGTCGGGAGAGTTTTTGGAAATGCCTCCTCCTGTCTGTCCTTATGTATGGCTGCATGGGTGCGATGGTTTGGTGTCATGTCACCAAGGTGACCCGCCTCACCTTTGATAATGCCTTCAAAGCAAAGTCCATGATGTAC
Organism: Parambassis ranga; assembly: GCF_900634625.1. Classification (NCBI taxonomy): domain Eukaryota; kingdom Metazoa; phylum Chordata; class Actinopteri; family Ambassidae; genus Parambassis; species Parambassis ranga. Next base: position 12,070,492 of record NC_041042.1, read on the forward strand.
CATGACAGCCCCTGTTCTGATGGCTACATCTACATCCCTCTGGCTCTTCTGGGTATGCTCTATTTGGTTTACCTAGTGGAGTGTTGGCACTGTCATGTGAAGAATGAGCTGCAGCACAAAGTGGATGTGGAGGGCATATATGAGCGCATCCAGAGGATGCAGCAGGCTAAACCCTGCATCTGGTGGAAGGCCATCAGCTACCATTATGTTCGCCGAACTCGACAGGTAACGCGCTACCGCAATGGAGACGCCTACACTAGCACACAGGTTTACCATGAACGTGTCAACACCCATGTGGCGGAAGCTGAATTTGACTACAGTCACTGTGGGGTCAAAGATGTGTCTAAACAGCTACTAGGCTTGGAGAAGTCCGCACTGACAAAGATGCGGTTCACCAAGTGCTTTAGTTTTGCTAACGTAGAGTCAGAGAATTCCTACCTTACACAGAGAGCAAGGTTCTTCACTGACAATGAGGGCCTTGACGACTATTTGGAAGCCAGGGAGGGCATGCATCTGAAAAATATTGACCTGAAGGAGTATGTGTTGGTGCTCTCTAACCCAGACCACCACCCCTGGTATCTGTCCCAATATGTCTTCTGGTTCGCCTCATTCCTCATGTTCTCCTGGCCTCTCAGAGTCTTCACGGAGTATCGCACTGCGTATGTCCACTACCGCGTGGAGAAGCTTTTTGGGCATGACTATCTTCCTGTGACCCCCTGTGATGATCGACCATATTGGCGTCGTATCCCTCGTGTTAACACCATTGACAGCACAGAACTAGAATGGCATATTCGGTCCAACCAGCAGCTGGTGCCCAGTTACTCAGAGGCTGGCCTGATGGACCTGGCCCAGTGCCCGTCCAGTTTCAGTGGAATTCGTCAGAACTGCGAGCGTTGCCACAGAGCCATCAGTTGCTCCTCTGTGTTCTCCAGGAGTGCCCTCAGCATCTGTACTGGTGCCAGCTCCCGCATCCCCTTCAGTGGCAGTCGCTTCTCCTTGGCCCGACGCTATGGCTCCCAGCGCAGCTGCTTCTGGAGGAGTGGCAGCTTGGACGACCAGGAGAGCCCCAGCGAAAACACCCGCTGCCTATCAGAGCGCCTAACCACAGACGACGAGGAACCCCCTGACTACGAGGATGCACTTTGCTACCCAGTGCTCATCGTCCACTGCAATGAGAATTGCCACAACCACAGATCTTTTCACAGAAATGGGTCCTGTGTGGAGACCTCCTTATGATTATGCATGGGATGTTTCTGTAGCATACAAACAGTTTGGACATGCTGTATTGTTGCTGTATTGTAAACAATTACCTGAATGTGTGAATCACCAAAGCAATAGCAACAACCCACATATGAGTGAAGAACAGAGTCAACTTTGTGAACATGCTTAAGTACACACACATGGAAACATAATATCTGCTCAGCTTCCAGTGAACACCAAGGAGGCACAGACTGTTATACTGTACACCATTAGCTTCTAAGAAATGTACAGCATTACCTCATAAGGCCAATTTAGCGGTCACAGTGGACAGGCTGAGAAAGCTGGAGACAGTTTGAATGATTTTTATTAACAACTAAATGGAATCAATGACAGCAATAACTGTGACAAAACTGAAAAGAGGAAAATCAGTCACATATGTGTGGCTTATGCATATCACATAAGAGACAATATGGACAAAGTGACTGATGAACTCACTCATTGTTTCTCTAATGTTTGAACTATGTATTCACTATTTGAAGTATTTTTTTTTCTATCTACTTGCCACATCATCTAATTCTTTCAACTTTTTCCAGAATGCCTTTTAACAACTTCACAGGAACACGCTCATTTAGCGTGACACAACAAAGATAGGACGACTGTTGGTGCTACATGGCAGCTCCTGAGAGAAGCATCCCCGTCTGGTGCATGTTGAGTGACTGACACATACATGTTACGTTTACAGCTGGTGCTTCTGTTTCATATTGCCCAGCGAACCTCCAGTGTATATGTAGGGAATTCAATGTTGTTTTACCATTAGCCTGTCTTGACCAATCCAGAAACTGAAATTCATATGGACAGACTGATACATTCGTAGCCTAGGATGGAGGGAGTTGTGCATCTTTTGTTACAGAAACAAGCAAAAAGTGTAAAGTCAAAAACATGTGTGATATTTCCTCTGAGGGATAAAAGCACAGCATTGACAGTCACCTGTTACCTCAGTCTCAAGTGCTTATCATCCAAGGAGCTCTGAGGATATGATGAAACACTCTCTGGTGACAAAGAAGGACAAATCTCCGAGAACTCCTGAGAGGATGACCTCCTTCTTTTGTTATGGAAAGGGTATACTGCTGCCGGACTACCTGTAAAATGGGACTGCTATGATAGCTATGGGAGAAAAACAAGAAGATTCAGTGTGGCAGGTTGCTTCTCCACCAGGCTCCAGCCCAGGAGTCCAGTGATGATGGCTGCCATCCAGAGAGGAGGATTTGAACTCCTCCAATGTGGCCCTATTCTCCTGATTTGGCACCTTCAGACTACTACCTCTTTCCTAAGAAGAAGAAGGATCTCAGTGTTATTGACAGTACTTATGGTGCCAGTGCTAAAAATGTGCTAGGTTTTCTTATATATGTGTTCTCCACCGAGGAACACAAAGGTATTGATCATCTCTCATAAAACAATGGATTTTGTCTAAGATAGGACTTTTCCGCTGTTTACTGCCATGACAAAACTTGCCAGCGACTGTGGTACAAACATCCATCATCACATTGTACATGTGGACAGAAAAGATAGGACTGGTTTACATGCATTAACAGTACATTTCAGATCATAACATCATTTAATCCATGCCTGAAATTGCATGATTTCACTGCTGAGACACTGTGTTAGAAACCATCAAACACACATGAATGTAAACCACCAGCATATATGATATACTGTAGTATATGTCCATTATGTGTCTATAGTAAAGGAATAATACTTCATTTTTAATCTGTAAAAAGGTGATTTCACTGTCCAGTGTGTATTGAACGTGCTCAACATGAGACATTGATTTACCTGGCAAATCCCTGACTCTTCTGAGTAGAGTTTACAGGCAGTATTATGCAAGGATGTAAATGCACTTAATGTTTACACATGGACATTATACAAACTTTGTAATACAGAATTCTTTTTTACAACCTCTAATGAGGAACATTTTATTTGCATTCTAGCAGTTATTGTTTTTTTTCTGACATTGTTTTCAGTAATGTAGTGACACCAGTATTATACACTTGATGCAAGTGAAATTAGACATTATGACATATAGTGGAGCCAAATGTTGATGTAAATTCTCTTACAGTAATATCTAAGCTAAAATATTAAGTTACAAATGTCAACATCATTAGGCTATAATCAAACGGGCTGTATAAATAACTTGATTACATTTTAAAAAACATGATGTATTTGAATTTATCTTATGCTGGAAAAATAAAAGTTGCAATAAATGTCTGGGATGCACACCTGTGTATTTCCTGAATGGCTGAATTCATTACAGATACGTTTTGAACACCACTATAAAAATTTATATACATCCCATTATGACAATAAAGAGTGAAAATGAATGACAATGAAAAGAAATTCAACTTCCGCTTTATCATAATATGTAGTTCCCCGTCCATACGGTAGGGGGCGGTGCTTTTATATCAGCTGTTGTTGCAGGCACCACACATAGAGAAAGCGACGAAGAACGGTGGTAAGCGATGAAAGGTTATTCCATAGGTGAGTGTGCTTCAAGCCATCGCTGCATGTTCGTACCTTCACATATGAATAAAAGACAGTGAAGCAGAACTCACCGTGCTTAGTCATGGAACCAGAAGGTCCAGGTGGATTGCACTTACACTGAAATGAGGCCACGAAATCACAGAAGAGAAGTAAAGCTAGTTAGCTGTAGCTGTTTAGCTTGTTTTCTACCTTTAAGTATGCCTATAAATATATAATCCTGGGCCTAGCAGTGAGCGCCAGTACTTAGTATTATTATTATTATTCGTATGGCATAAACTAATATAAAGAAATACGAATTCTAGAATTACGAACTGTTGTTATGATTCCAGACTCGTGTCAACCATTGGCATGGCGACCAACCAAACTTTACTTCCGGAATTGACAAATTTATTAAAGCCTTACTGGCATTGTCTTTTTACAGAATGCAAATGCAGCCGAGTTAAAAGTAAAATATTATTATTCACGAACGACACACACACCCGGAGCAAGAAATCAAGTGAAGCCTTTATTTTGAAGGAACCGAAAAAAGATATTCAGATGCTCTGTTATTCTTAGATTTATTCAATGATGTGTAACTCCAAATGCAAAGAAATCAGTCCACGAAGGTCATTTATAATAGTGCCTTCTCTTTATTTTTTTAGTGAGTGGCTGGAGTACCAACATGCAAAGTTTGGTCGTGCAGGCACTTGCCATGAGGCAGCTGGGAAGGTTGAATCCTCGCCACTTGCTGGCTGCTGGATATGGACTGAGGCAGAATGAGTGGTGTCCCAGGACCATTCACACACGGCAGCTGTGGGGCTGCTCGTCTTTCCCCACACTCGGCTGTCACAGGCCTGCTCTCCGTGGCAGAGACTCTTTCAGGAATTGGTCTGTTCATCATCTGAGGTTTAAAAGCAGCAAGAAGAAAGGTACTTATAGAGCAACGCAGGAGGAGGACGATGAAGAAACACAAGACCCAGAGGACAGTGATTATGAGGACAATGATCCAAACCTACCAAAAGACTATAAGGACATGGAGAAATATGTGCCGTCTTTTCGTTATGATATCATTATCAAATCTGGCTTGGACATAGCACGCAAGTGAGTCGGTGCATGTTTACTGCTCTCACAGATATGGAGGCCATCTTTTCTTGTAGCTGTCTGAACCTTTAACATCTCAGGTCAGATGGATAAACAAGGTGGTTGAGATGAATCATGACATGTTTAGCCTATAGAGGACCACAGCTACTTTTCCATAGTTTGATACGTTGTGAGGTTTGTGCTAACGTAACATTGATTTAAGAGAAGACAGCAATAGTAGAGAGCAAAGGTCTAATCTTATTGTGTCTTATAACAGCAAAATCGAAGATGCCTTCTACAGCGAGAAGCTCAGGCTAAATGGTCAGAAACTTGTCAAGAAAAGTAAAGCGGTAAGTAATTCAGATTTTCACATTCGTATAACCCGTCCTCTTGTTCATTTCTTTGTTTGATTGCTGCAATTACAACTGATGTTTTGTACTTTGTTCAGGTCAAAGTTGGGGACACCTTGGACCTGGTGCTGTCAGAGAACCAAGCAGAAAACACAGTTACTTTGATGCGAGTCGTCCTCAGAAAGGTTTATACTGAAACCAGCACCACTGAAAAGTACAAAGTTGTTGTAAGGCGCTGGAAAAGTCTTGAGCTTACTAAAGATGAGGCCTTTAAGCTATGAGCCCACATTGGACTGTACTGATGGTAGTATCATTGGCCAACAACATGAGAAATGAGGGCTGTTCACCTGTTCTCCAACAACTTTGGATTACTAAAATGTAAGGTAAAGGCTAGCAGTTCTCAGTGGTTGTAGAGATTAAGCAGTTCTATACTGTGAGTCTACCACAATAAAGGTGCACTTTGAGGTTTTGAACATCACGTCCTCATCATCATTTGGTTGGAGTACTGCCATAAAGTCAAACATACCTAACATAGGAACCGTTTATATGTAAAGAACCCAGCTACATGTTGTATTTATAGATGTGTTTTTATTAGAAATAGGTTATCATGAGCCATTGTCATGTTAAATTATCTTTATAAACTTCTATAAGAAGGCTTAACATAAGCACATTGTTATTAAAACAGTGGTGGCACAATGCTACATCAGTAACTGCAATGGAAATACATCACATAGTCGTGATTCATTTCTATTCATAGAGCAAATGTGTGATCTATGCTGTTAGCTACTACCATTGGTTTTAAGGCTACATTTATCAACAAAGTATGTTAGATAAGCTATGACAGTTTTGGCTTATAAATAGGAGCAGTTTTAGTTTTTTTTTTTGTTTTTATATTGAACAATAATAAGACTACGTAAACTCTAACATCTACTGCTGTAGCCAAAAGGTAAAATATGAGTAAGAATACTACCGAATAAACAGCTTGGCTTCATCCTACATAGGACAGTCTGTAAAAGTTCAACAATGCATTTTCAGCTTATATACTGTGCAATCATTTGTATGACATAAAGTGTTGACTAAATGTAAAGTACTATAACTAGGACACAGTGCTCGACCTCTTGGCCTTTTTAAGAATGTCACACTTCTTGCGATTAGGGCGCCGGCAGCGCTCGTCAATGCTTGGCACACACTCATAGTGCCACACCTCCTCCATCTTATCCACAGGATACACTGCTTCCACATAGTGACGGATCAATCTCAGTCTCACAGGGTCAAGCTGCTTCTTATTGCAGGCTCCTGAATGGTTGTACTGCAGCCGCAGGTTCTCCTGGGTGAAGAGCTCAGGGAAGAGGCGCACCAATAGACGGGCAGCAAAGTTCCCAACAGAGAGAGACTGCTGGACAATTTCCCGTACCTCAGTGTCTGAGAGCAGGTAGAGAGAGGGAACAGGGAAGTCAGGTTTGGAAACAGTCAATTCATCAAGGGGGATTTTACAAAAGTCTTTGCTACTTTTCTCAGGCGGTAAAGAAGGAATATCTTGATCATCTCTGCTCTCTGGATTGAACTGGTTCATCTGGCACAGAAAGTCCTGCTCTGACTCGTGTCCATACACTTTGCGTTGCTGCAGGTAAGATCTCCTCTGTTCTGTGTCACGTCTCCTGCACCTCTCGTCAAGTTTGCCCACAAATTCTAACATCCACACTCTGTCGTTCTTGGCCCGAGGATAGACCAGCTGCACATAATGACGGATCAGGTTTACACGGACAGGGTCAAGCTGCTTTTTCCCAAGAGAGCCACTGCAGTTATACTGCTTTCTAGCATTCTCATGGGTAAAGAGCTCAGGGAACATGAGAACCAGAAGCCGAGAGGCAAAGTTCCCAATCGACAAGCTACATTCATAGTTGTTCTTTAGCTGTTCCCTCGACAATATGTACTCTTCGGGAACAGGAAAATCGGGAAGAGGAATCTCCAGATTGTCAAAGTCCACTGGTGTAAGCAGTGACTTTTTGGACTTGCGACCGGGTCTTTCAAATTCGCTCACTTCTGGAACCTTTATGATGGAAACATCTTCAGGAAGGCTGGCCAGGTCATAGCTCTCATCGTTCATATTGTCAGGCTCACTCCCATTGCCATTACTGTGGGGACCCTCGAGTGCATCTTCCATGTGCTGAATGCACACCTGAAGCCAACTGTCCTCGGGGACATCGGGAAAATTTGCTTCCATGTATTTTCGTATTATTTCCATCTTTTCAGAGTCAAGAATCATCTGTCCCACGCTACTGAAACTGCTGAAGCCTTCAGGAATTTTCCCCTCCTCAAAAACCTCTGGGAAGAGACGGTGCATAAGAAAAATAACAAAGTCCTCAGGGTTGGAGACTTCATCCAACTCCTCTGTGGCTTGTGCACTGAATGCAAGGTCTGATATAGCCAGGCTGCCCTGCTGGTTATCTAGAGGTATATGCTCCTCCTGACCCTGCTCATTAATGAAACAATAGGTCTGAGGATGCTCAGCTTTGATCCCAGCACCTGTGATTGCATGCTTCCTGAGCAGCCGAGCACTCTCCATGTCCCTCTGCGCCCAGAAGCGATTAAAAAAGTCATTAATCTGAAGGAGGCATTCTTCCTGCCAGACATTGTTGTTTTTAATGGAGGGATAGCACACCTGGACATAGTTACGAATTAGCTGCAGGTGTAGAGACTCCAGAGTTCTTTTGCTTGCCATGCAGTCATGAGAGCACTCTCTGGCTTTGAACAGCTCCGGGAACAGATGCACTAGTAGACGACACCCAAGCTCCCCTGCACTGGATGTCTGCTCCATCAGCTGATTCAATTCATCACTTGTTAGCAGATATTCTGGGGGAGGCTGGAACTCTGTCACCATCTCACCTGGTTTGATCTGCTTCTTTATCCGCATGACTTCGAGGGTTAACAAGTCCACTTTACTATGCAGTTGTGTCATGCTTGAATTTAAGGTATTCAGAATGAAAAACATTTTCTCAATCAGCGGATAAAGGCTAGAGTCTGTCGTTGAAGCCTGTCCTGGAGTGTCTGTGTTAGGGAAGGTCTCCATCGCTCCATTTTGCTCTGTACTTTGAAGTTTGGACGACAGGATGCTGCTGTAGTTGAGCTGATTCAAGCCACCATGACTGGCTTGCTGCTCCAGACTTGGCGTGTTCCTCTTCTCTGAGATCCTATGGGAGATACTGAAGAGAGGCTTTCTGTAGGAGATCCTGGATTTCTCCTGGACACAGTCTCTCTTCTCTCCAGTTGTGGTGAGACAAAGAGGCTCGTGTCCACTGCTCTCATCTAACAAGTGACGCCGCATCTAGACAGAATAAAAGAAACATTCAAATGTTCATGCCAGGTACATATGTGACAGAAACCTTGCTGTCTTCTCTTGATGAAACTCAGGATTTTACCTCGCTGGACACTTTGGCTCTCTTGCTGCTGGTGGACTGGTCAGTATGTGTGCCCATCTCGGCAGATGTCCTTTTACCAGCCTCGGTGACACTCTGTGGAGATCCTCCTCCATGCGCTTTAGATGTCTGACAAATAGCAAAGTCTTCCGTCTCTTCCTTAACATCTTGGACATGCTTGTGATCTGCAAAAGAAGTGAGAGTTATATTTCCTTCCTTCCTACCTTGTTCTGATGGGAATAAATTAGGATACTTTCTGCAGAGGCGAGGGTGCAGAACTTGCCTTTCTCAAGCATCGCTTCATCTGAGATTTCCCCATTCTCACAGGAATTCATAGCCTAGAGACAGATAATAACATAAGAAGTCACAAATATTTATAAATATTATATTATGTGGCAGCAGAGCTAACAAAGTGCTGCTTAAAAGTTTGTGAACACTTTAGAATTGTCTATACTTCTGCATAAATATGACCCAAAACATCAGCTGATTTAGAAGAGAATGCAATCAAAGAAATGAAACATATTCAGGAAAATTAACAAATATTAAATATATACAATATTTAAAGGCCAAATTAGAATCCATCCATGTGTTCAATCAATGGAGGATGTCAGTGAGTGCCCTGTTTTACTTGAGCAACAGTAATCGAAGTCTAATCTTTTTAGCATGTGTTTGTGGAATAAACAGCCCCATAAAGGACCTCACAAAAACAGTTGCTGCTCATCAGGCTGGAAAAGGTTACACAACAATCTCTAAAGAGAATTCAACTGAGATCATCAGGCTCACTCCTGTCAACCAGGAGTCACAACAATCATGTAATAGGCTGTAAAGGAACATGTTGATGAAGATTCTCAGTCATCCAGGTCATCATACGTAGAGAAGATTGAAGCACGGCGTCTGGACTTGCAGTGCTATTGTTTGTAAAGTTTTTACCCAGACCCACCCACTGAGGTCTGTAACCACATATAAACCATGTTTCCCCACCAAACAGTTAGAACTGATGAAGCTGCTTGAATGAGCAGCGAAACATCTTCAAGGAAACTCTACAAGTCCAGACGCCTTGCGTCAATCTTCTATACGCTGTAAAGGAACCTTCCTCACATTGGCTAATGTTGATGGTCATGACTCCATTATCAGGGGAAAACACTGAAGAACCATGGTGGGCATGGCAGGGCTGCCAGGAGGAAGACACTGTTCTCCAAAAAGTACACTACAGCTTTGTCTGCAGTTAGCTGTAGATCATGTGTGTGAGTCACTAATTGATTGATCATGTTATGACATGAATAGTTAATTAAAGTAAATAACCCAGGTGTCAGTTTTACTTGGCTTATCTGAATGCAACCCCAAACTACATGCAAACCGTTATGACAAACACCACGTGATCACTTACAGTCCCGCAGCTAAACACACCATCAGCTGCTGCCATCTGACAACGTCGTGCTTAAATGTACTGTACTGACGGCCCGGTTTCATCTGCAGCAGAAGGCAGATCCATTCTTCAGAAGGGCTTTTGTGGTGCATGCCACCATCAGCCGAGTTTCCTCCTAGCTCCCCTCCAGCATATGAGCAGCTACTTCCTCATTCTTCCGCCCATGAACCCTTGAACCAAAACACCAGCCGTGCGAATCTAAACTCTCCAACCAAACCCCGAGTCCAACTTCCCATTATTATGACAACAACGCTCGTTAATAAAACCCCGCACGGTGTTTCTTTATTATCATTTTTGTTTGTGAATTTTAATGACGCGGCAATGTGTGCGCGAGCGAACCCCCCTCCTGCTTCTGACTCCTGCTTGAATTCACGGTAAACGCGCGTGACCCACGGTCTGAACTCACCTTCACGGGTCCATGTCGTCTTTTGGGACCGTTAACTTGGTGCTGGACATGTCTGCGGACTGTCGCGGCACTTTATTTGCAGGTATTTGTTGTTCTTGTTGTTGATGTTTTTTCTTTTTTTCAATGTCTCGTTCGGCTCCTGTGCTTTCTCGCGTGACGTGACGGAGCGCGCGCTCGCTGTGTCACTTCCGCACAGCTGTGAGGACAAAATAAACCGAACTACAACTTTTAGCTTTTAAAATACTACATGAATGAATACATCATTAACAGAGTCATCATTAAACTCACAGGGATACAGTATAAATACCGGCACTGCTTTTAAAAGGTGCTTGATTACGACTGTCACTGGTGTTTTATGGCAGACCGGACTGGGACAGCTACTGTAGGCTACACACCACCTTGCAGTGTTGGAACAAGGGGAAACAAATAAATAATAATAATAAATGATAATAATAATTAAACAATAATAATTACGACGACCCATCAATAGGTTTGATTGAAATCTCTAATAATTAATAATAGAAATGAAAAAAATGTAGATATGTGTAATTAATTACATTTTCAATGTTATAAATGTGTCTTTAATGTGTATAGCCCTTTGGCTTTTGCTGCTTAAAATGTGCACACAAAAACCTCAATCAATTTTTTTGTTAACCCCAAAATAGGATCCATATCAATTTGGTATTATTAAGTATTGATTTTTAACTTGATTGCTGCTATTCACTTTTTTTTTCCCTAAAATGATTTTTAACCTGCTCTACCTGCTCTACCTCTCCTAAGCATAGACACATACCAGATAGATACCTCTATAAGCTGTCACAGAAGCAACATTATGTGGGCAACATCGCCCTCAAGTGGTTAAAGACTGTAACAACAATAATGCCCCCCAAAAGTGATGTATTGATACTGCATCTGATGATGATGATAAAAATAAAGAGGAGAAACAAATGGAGCGATAACATACTGTTACAACTACCAGAAAAAAAACAGTTAAGAGGCTAAAGCTGATGAGATAAGGTTGAATTACTTTCCTCTGATTACATTAAGAGATGAACAGAGGGCCTCATCCTGTCATAATTCTGTCTTAATCATCGGCTTTTTTTCATGCACACAGTAGCACCCAATGTTCTGTCCCCAGCCACAAATATGTCGATAAGGAGATGATATAACAAGACAACGTGTGGCTGGTGTGGCTCTCATTATTCGGCTAATGAGCTGTCTCCATGGCAGTCTGATCTGTCAGCCAATGAAGCGAGCAGACCCCTTTGCATAGGGGGGGGGCACGGCCCAGGGTCAGCCAGGCAACGGCTTGCGACGAGGGGCCGGTGTGCAGCACTTAACACGGGGAAGAGCTCGTTAAAGTGTCATTTTTGGCCAATATGCTCGTCGTGTTGAAGAGGCCAATCAGCCATACTGTTCCCATCTCCGGAGAATGACTTTCATCCATCACCGTCAGCCATATGATGACATTAGCAGGTGTTTACTGATAGGCCATTCAGAAGAAGACAAATGGAGATTCTAATATCACCTCACAGTCATTTAACACACAACCTTATTCCTAATAGGGTCACAGGAGCTCCAGGCAACTTACCCCAGTGTGCCCCATAATGGAAGCCATCACATGGGTTATCACTGATATACTCATTCATGCATACGAAACTATGACTCAGATTTTATGTTGCAGGGACTTGAAGCCTATATATGGAGATCAAAATCAGATTATCACACCACTGTGAACACGGTTTAAAACCTGCAAATATGTCATTATTTTTAGATCGCTTAGCAACAATATGAAGAAGATTATCAGAGCAACATTGTAGCATCACTTAGAATCTTTCTGTAATGTTTAATCTCAGATAAAATCATCATCGTAGCTGCACCCTCACAAACAAAAAAAAATGTAACTCTGATTTTTGTGTCTTTTTGTTTGAACTTAAGAGCCGATCTGTTTCCAGAATCCCCAGTTTCCAAGTAAAGAGTGTGTGTGTGGATGTGTAATGGAATCTGTTGGACTGTGCTGACCGACTCTCTCCACTGGACCCTGCTGTAATTACACCACTCATCGTCTGGACCGGGGCACACTAGAGCTGCTGTTTCCCACTTCATGTTTTGGATGTAAACTTATAGTCTTGCCAACTCTTGCTTTCATGATACCCAAGACTGTGGAAGCGTAAGCAAACACAGGGTCAGGTTTCTGCTGTGCAGGACATAAAACTCACAAAAAACTCTTTCCTTCCTTATTCTGTTCATTATTTGGGATATGCAGGGGGTATCAAAAGGACGGATGCTGTCAGGGAGGGGAAAAAAAACACGATTTTTTTGTTTCACATAAAACATTTAGCATCACCACAGGAAGAACTCTGTTTTCCTCTTGAAGTTTTAAAAAAAAAACACCCATCCCATCAAATCTTCTGTAGTGTTCAGTTGATTTCTTCTGGGAGCGTGTATGCAACAGTTTCATTGCTCAGGCCAGGCTTCGTCTTCTAAAAAAAAAGTTTTGTTTGGTAACTGTATTTGTCATTCTGGCAGCGACCCAACCTCTTTCCTTGTTTGGTCCTTTTAACTTTCCATGTAACTTTCCTCATGTCTCCTCACGGCGAGGATAAATATTTCATGAACAGCCTGAGGCTTTCCCTGGCACATGCAGTACCTCACTGTACCCAAGCTCAGGGCAGCGGAAACCAAAACAGCAGAGGAAGTGGACTCACACAGCCCAGCAACAGACAGGAGCTAGTTTGTGAAACAGTTCACTACACATCCTCCTCTTGCACTTCAACCCACACCTTCTTCTTTTAGATCTGATCATCACCCTTCTGTTTCTGCCTTAACCTTTCTTCACCTACTGAACCTTCCTCTAACACTTTATTTTAAGTGAATAACTTTTATATAAATCACAGTACGTAACACAGAAGCATGGGATATATATATATAATATATAAAAAAGGCATCAACTAAAGTCACTGTTCATCCTGAAGGGGGCATGGATCATAAGAAACTTCACAGGATTCTGTCATTTTCTAACATTATTGACTCACATTTTATCATAATTCAGTTGACTGATTGTACGTTTTATGGACATCAACATCAACATTGACTGACCTGAATATTTCCCCATTGTATTCACAGGAGCATTTGTTTTGTTTAGGAATGTCAACATGACGCCAGGAGAAGAAGCCGAGTGTGCTTTATGTTTATTATTAATAAAAGTAAATTGCTCTTTGAAACTGATTTACTTGCATTATTATGTTGTTCTACTGTGTAATAAATTCTGGGACTGTATTGTCTAACAAAAGCAGATGTTGTGGCAGGCACAGCAGATAAACTGGAACCTTTCTTCTGACGTCAAATATTTACTTTAATGCAGCTCTAGTGCCAACCTCTTATTTAGAAATTCAAATGAGATGTTCAGGTGTGGAAGCAGCGTTTGCACAGGACCTGCTTTGTTAAGTCTGTACCCTTGGTCTTGTTTTTCTCCCCTCCTGTCTCCAGTGCTCTGTCCTTCAGGTGTGGTCTGGATGTGACAGACAGCTGCCAGCGGTGGCCTGGTTTCACACCTTGGCTGCTGCCTTCCCCCCTCCTCCTCCTCCTCCTCCCTCCGCAGACAGCAGCCTGGGAAACCACAGGCCACCAGGCTGGCGCCAGGCTGTACGGCTTAGAGCAGGGCAGCCGGCCCAATCAATACCTCTGCATTTCCTGTCCATTTGCTCAGGTCTCTTCATTAATAATTACTGCTTGGCGGAGCTTCAATGCGCTCGCTGGCTGGGCCAAGGGGAGAGGCTGGGTGACCTTTCCACGCCCCTGGGTTGACTTGGATCACATACACAGGCATGGGGACAGACATAATAAGGCAACATAGATGACATTACACCTGAATCATGCCAGTTCCCTCTGTAGAGACAGAGATCATCACGACAAATTCCATTAAAAAAATAGCTTTTCTGCAGCCGTGCTTATCAGCCGAGGTACATACCTGGTAGAACATGACTTTGGGACATTTTTACAATTGGTTTGGTGCCACTCTTCAGTTTGGCAAACACCCACTACATCCAGCAGCTATGACTTCAGCCTCATGTGTGCTGTGCAGAAACAAGTAGGCTGAACTGATTCTAAAAAAAAATAAAATAAAATAAAAATGAAATTTTGTTAGATTAAGTACTGCTTGGTGCATCATTCCTGCTCATGGTGCATTTTCCAGATGACAATAACAATTTTTCAAGACATCTTAAATTATGTTCTGCCTGGTATGTGCCTTTGCTGATAAGAAAGGTAACAAAGAACTGCCAGGTTTTAAAATGCAGCCTGGTGTGATATTTTGTTCCACACAGGAGAGGGAGGGTATGTATCAGGGCCAACAAAACACATGACATGAAGCTGAAGTAATGTTTTTATTTAATGATGACCATTTATGGGTATTGCCCTTTCTGATGTCGTCCACAGCAAAGCAGAAACAAAACATGAGCCAGCATCTGGATCAAAAGAAGTTCATTTGTCTGCAAAGAGTAAACTGTTCCCGTCCTGCAGACAAAGATGCTCCAAGCTGCAGAGTACGTGCGTGTCCAGGTCAAAATTTGGTGACGGCGGAGGCGATATTCTCCAAGGCGGATCGAGCCTCGGAGGAGGGGAAAGCCTGGATGGCCTCCAGAGCCTTGTTGCCATGGTAACAGCACAAGTCCACCGCTGTGCTCACGCCTTTCCCTGACTTAACTGCTGCCAAAAGCTGTAAAAAGGATGAAAACACACATTAGTTTGTCATGTTTGTGTCACTTCTGTTACTATCCAGCTGTCAACCCGATAAACTGTCATGAGCCGCAGAAAGTTAGCTTACCCTTAAAGTACGGGTAAAAACTGGAGTGTACAGAAGCATGTTTGTGTTTGTGTGCATGCAACCCCCCCTGGTACCACTGAAGGGAGCTTACTATTTTTAACTACAAGGAGAAATTATCAGAGTCATCATGGAGTTTTATTTAAAAAAAAAACGTGTCATTTATTTGACAGTATGAGATGAAATGCCCTGGGTTTTTTCCTCTGCTCACCGCTCTCCTGTCTTTTCAGTTGACTAATGATGGCACCAGATCACAGGGCTGAGGCACAGTCAGGTTTTGCAGCAATGAACTGAACAGTGTGTAGTACAATGGTAGTATCTGCAATGAAACTTTACTGTGTGGCTCTAAATGTAATCCCAAAAGAAGACTACCTGTCCAGCAGCCTGGACCTTAATATACACACCCAACAAATACATTTCACACATGTTCAAGTTCAAGTCACATGACAGAGTGGAAAACATCATGTCGTATTAGCCCAAGCAACAGCTTGAAATGAATTTGGGCGTCTGCTTGTGCCTTACTGCTGTTGTGCTGGGACATTTCTTGCTGACGGCGTTTTATCTCATAAATTCTAGAGGTGGAAAGCCCCGTAGGCTTTCCCTCTTTAAAAAAAACAGAACCTCCAGGTGTAGAAGTCAGCATCACCCTTACTGCTTATTTAATTTAGAAAATAATATTTTTAATCCCCCATTTTGCATCATCTTTTATCATTCTCCATCCTCCACTGTTGGTGACATTTTTTTTTTAAAATGTTGAAATTTGCCATCAGAAAATCGTGGTGATTACTTTCAAGCCTCCAAGCATCTATCAGATTTTCTTGTTTATTTATTTGAAAATGAACTTGTTCACCATGAAGAATGCCTCAGGAGTTGCATCATCCTCATTCATTTCATATAGTTTGAAGTCAAAATGGTAGTTCTATAAACAATTGTATCAGTCATTAATCAGACAGAATGGGGGATTTTCTTTCTATTTCGGTGCTGAATCCATAATGTTTCTTTATTTAATTCCCCTCCCTCTGTCCTGCTCTCAGATTTTCTCCTCGTGTCCCCTCAAACTTCTCTCCATGTCCCTGTTTCGGCAGGTCTGCTGAAGGAGATTCTCTCACAATGCCACTGTCTCAGAGCCTCGGTGTCTCCTCCACAAATAGGCCTTGGTAAGTAATCCTTCCAGCTCTGGTTTCAGGTGGGACTAGATAACCGCCACCCCCCCCCTCCTTTCCCAACACCATCAGACCCCTCCTCTGTAGCGTCGGCCTCTTTTTTTGCACCCCATATCGGTCCCCTTCTTGCCTCGCACATTGACTTTGGAAAGCTTCTCAACTTTGATATAGGTTACAGTGAGAAGACATCCTGTTTCTCTTTGATGGCTCTGTCAGACGCAGTGCCAGTAAAGAGGTGAAAACACTGAAAGAAAAATCTGCCATCTTGCAAACTTGTACCATCATTATCCGAAAATCCAGGATCACATCTGTGTAACTCTGGGAATGGCTCACTGATGAAACAGATTCTGGGGACATGGATACATGAAACAGGGCTTACCTTTGAGTAATCCAGTTGGTTTCTTAAAGTTGTTGCCTTGAAAAGAAAAGTAAACAGCGTTAGCCTGGTTTCCATGGTTGTCTTACCACCACCTATAACTCAGCATCTAGCCAAAATGATCCACCTGTTATACAAAACACACAGCTATCTAAGAAAGAAGTGTCCAATTACTTTTGAACACCCATTTGAAGCTGTGTCTGGACATCCATACTGTACCTGCTGCAGCTGCTGATGCCACCTCTCCTGGCCGACAATCTGGCGATGGAAAACCACCGGGGCGGTGCTCAAGCTGAAAGCCGCCGGCTCTCCCATACCGCCCTTCACAAATGGCTGCAGGTCAGAGTTCAGCTACAGAACGGGAAACCCACATGTGTCAATCAGGAGTCAGTCAGACTGAGATTCTACTTTGTGGCATCCAGGTTACCAATTAAACCAAAGCAGTGGTGAAAATGGTGGAGGCTACATTTTGCCTGTGACCCTGATAATGAGCAGTGGTATGATGAACAGCCTGGCGAAAGATGCAGCTAGCTTGATGAGGACGGCTCTCCTTCAAAGACCTCATTTCTGCTTCCTCCCATGCTGAGATTCCCTGTAGCCATTGAGGCCTGCAGACAAGAAGCTGCAGGGAGCCTCAGCAGGAGAGGACGTCCTAATGCAGCACTGAGAGTGGGATCATTATGAATGACTAGTAGACTAGTATCTAAAAGTTCATTTAAAAATCACATCTGCATGTATCTGGTACATTATCATCACATCTTAACAGCATTTTAGGTCAAAATAAATCAACCTTCTTCCTAATTCCTTGTTTTTATATGATGTAAAAAAAGACAAGGCCTGTAAGTCTAATGCCTCCTATTATTATTGTTTAGTACATAAAATCAGTCATAGAGTAAGGAAAAGTTAAAATAATTCCACTAATATATCCTTCATGAGGTCAACATCCTCAAACAACAGCACACTTTATTAGACCAACCTTGTGGCCCAGTGACAGGTGCTTGCCGTACTTGTAGGCCACTCTTTGGGACTCCTTATCATGTCTGGCGAGCTTCATTGCAGCCTGACAGCTCTTTGCGAGCAGTGACCCGTGAGACAGAAACGTCTGCTCCTCCCATGATGCCATGTTGATGCCATCGGTGAGACCGATTTCCTATAGGTCAAACAGGAAAAAAAGGCAGAAGCTTTCACTGCTCACAATGTCCAACTTTAAAGCTCCCACAGAGCACAGAGCAGCTCCGCAGTCAAAACAACCCCTCCTTGTTATGTGAATTTTTTTTTAACTGGTTGTGCAACAGTCACAAGTAACAAGCAACTATTTCCCAACACAGTGGGAGGCTGAGAGTGAGACAGTGTGAGCACTCCTTAGCTACGCAAACTTTGCTTTGACCTGCATATGTAAATCAGAAAACATAAATGTAGATATTTAACTAAAGCTTGGCTGTTTGTTTACAGCTGTTTACATCTAATTATTAATAATAATTAATTATTTACAAGGATGTTTTTTGTGTTTTTTCCCCTCATTAACCAATAGCCAGTGCTTCATGTTAAATCCAATCAAACACAAGGTTTCAGTTTGTATGAGACAAGTGTATCTAAATTTAAAAACGTATTTATTTCACTGGACTATTATTTTATTTCTTTTCCTTCTGCATACACATCACATGTTTTAGTCTAGTTTCTCAGCACAAAACCTACATTCACTGAGCCCCATTTCAGCTGTCAGTTTAATGCAAATAAGCCACTATTTAATGAATTTGATCCAAGCTGGAAAGTAGAAGAATTTACTTACTTCTGTATTGTTGAAATTTTCATGATAGATTCCTTGAACCAAGTCACCAATGGCACTGGAGATCAGTTCCACAACCTGTTCATACACAGAAAAAAAGAAAGAAAAACTCACTGAAGCACATTTGTTGTGATGATAATAATCAGTGTTATTGACTCAGCACCTATGTTACATGGTATAGCAGGGTGATAAACACTTCAAAATGGCACCTAAACCAGCTACTCAGGGAGGAGTTCAGAGGATTAAACCTGTGCCGTGGAGGCCTGTGCCCCAAACACAGATTCATAGAACAGAGGTTAAAAAGGTTTTAAGTTTAAAGTTAAATCATCACCAATTTTCCATTTCATTAACGGTGCTTAATATAAAACACTGTTTTAAAAGATAGATAGACAAGTCTATGATTACTTTTTAACATAACAGATTAATCAATCTGGAGTTTGGTGAACAGAAATGAAGAATTTACGGCATCTCAAGTTGGGAAACATTAAGTCCAAATGTTTAAACATTGTCTATGCTCACTGTGAAGCATAGCAGAGAAACCGTGGAACCATCCTGCAGTGAGACACAACCCCCTCTGGTTTGATCTTTGTGGGACCATCATTACTTTTTAAAAATCATGAGCCAGACTGTGCAAGAATCAAGTGACTGACAAGCAGTTTTATAAAAGTCTGTATCAGATGAACTGTCTTCCATACTCCCCTAAGGGTAGTTTGGGATGAGTTTAACTGTAAAGTGAGCGGAAACTGAGGTTGGTCCTTCAAGACTTCAGAAGGAATGTTCCAGGTGACAACTGCATAAAGCTGTGACTAACCAAAACAAAAGGTTCATATTCTGAGCCAGAGATTACAGGTCTGCACAACAATCAACAGGTCCGCCAGCCGTCACTTGACCTGTTCAAGTGCCCCAGGCTCAGGCCCCGAACTCCTGAGCCTCTCCCTCATTATAAATCCCTCTAGCTAACCTAAAATATTGCTGTAAATGAAGTCCATCAACACAAACAGGCTACTCGGATCATGCGTGACATTTGTAATTAAGAACCACAGTTTCTGTGCTGACTGAAGTGTGAGCAAACAGTGAGCATCTGAACAGCTGGTTTGGAAAATTAATCTGATGTGTTGGAAGCCAGGTTAACTGCAACTCAGCTGCTCATTAACAGCCCATAGGGGAGCTCCTGGCGATTTCGTGGAGCACATACAGACGTGCCTTCATTCTTTATACTTTGTATTTATAGAGGAGTCCAGTCAAGAGAGCCGGATCGGGTATCAGTCCGTTCTGCGGGGCTGAAATGGAACTAAAAGGCAGATGGTGAGACGAATTAAGGTGTCAGGAGGAGCAGAGGGGTTAACAAGGTTTTGGAATGATGATCTCACCTTGGGGTCTTCTATTTATCACAAACGTACTTACTATATAAGAGTTATTTCATTTTGCACCTTTGGGTTTGGCTTATCAGAACACAATGCTGCAGAGGGGGCGAGTAACTGGGTTGAAGGCAAAAATCAAAAAGGGCATTCAATGCCATCCGAAATATTGTAAATAACCCCTCTACTCTAGTCAGGGTGATTCTGTCCAGTGATTAATCAATATACTGTATAAACATTTAAAAAAGGTGATAAAACGGTCACAGTGCCTTGTGCCTGAGTTCTGTTTGTTTAAGACTGCAGTTGCCTATTTCCTCTTACAGGGGGCATGCATGACTACATTTTTGCTTACAGAAACACTTCCAGCCTCCTATCGACCACCACATCAGAGGCTGCATCTTTAAACGTGATTATTTTACATCCAGATTTAGTGAATGAGTAAAATCCTGAAGTTGAGCTCTCGGCCATTCACAGAAAGACGTGGACATAAGACGAGGACAGAAGAGCCGTGACCATGCCTGTACAGTTTAGATGAATGAGGTTAAATTTAGAGCTCCTCCAGTTCATCCCAGACATCCTTGGTTCATCAAAAAAGTCTGGTGACGCTGGCTGCTCCGTCAGCCTCGCAGTGCCCTTTGGGTAACTGAATCCACCAGGGGAAAATATTGAGGAAACCCGAGCTTTGCCCACAGACCTGGAAGGACAATGTGCCTACAGTATTACCAGATGTGGTGTCTCTGCCTGGCCTGCCTTGGGAAGTGGGGGCCAGTGGGGGTCTTTTTTTGGAAAGTATCAGATAAGCTCTCCCCCTGCCTCCCCCTTACTCCATTCCCAAATCTAGCCAGATCGTGTTTTGCCGACAGGTCTGCGAGGGGGGAGAAACCGGAGCTCCATGGTGAGATTACTTTACAGTTTATACAAGTAGCCGCATAGGTTTCCTCTCAAGGCCACGACACATAATCTCCATCGCTCTCGCTGCCTTAAAAGAAAAAAAAAAGTCTGGTTTATGAGAAAAAACTTTGAGAGCTACAAGAACTACTCATCTGTCATCCTGTGTATCGAAAAGATGTCGTACAGTGAGCACACACAGGCTGAACACGGGGTCAAACTGCACTCAGTGTAGCTGCCACAGGGATTTAAATATTATTTGGCAGGTTTTAATGAGGGAGAAGGAAATATTTTACAACCTGAACTGTATGGGCAGGTAATTAGAAGGCTGCAATTGTATCTTTTGATCTTTTGAAGGAACTAAACCAAGGTAAATGCAAAGTTTAAAGGGCTATACCGCTAATTTTGTTCTATTTAGCCAGAGAAAAATAGCAAAAAAATATTTATTTATATATATTTAGTTTGTTGTGTCTTGTCAGAGCACATTGTTACACCAAACCCAGATCAGTCAGTAATCAATAAGCAGCCTGCTTGCAGCTTTAAGAGCATTCAGCAGCTTTTGGCACTCTCAAAAGTCTCTCAAACATTTATGAAACCTCTCTTCGGGCTTTGAGCAAACTTAATTTTCTTCTTCAAATAGGATCGTTTCCATGTTCAAGTTCAAAACAATACCCACAGTAACCTGGCGTCAGATCGAGTTTTGACAGGATTTGAATGTTTGTGTAAACCAGGACTTTATAAAATGACAAGAGTTTTGCCAAACCAACCTGCTAAACTCCAGCCAAACATGATGGACTCCTGTGTGCTCTGTCCAGTGAAACACATGTGAAAAAAGATCCTTACAATATGAGCATCAGGACATGCAGTGGTGTGGTTTCTCTTTGGGTTCGTTTTGTTTTGCTAACCTTTTCAAACATGAGTAACTGCAGGCTATCGCATGTCTTTGTCTTTATTACACTTAAAAACTTCCACTTTGGGGATGCTTCCTGCGGTTGCTTCGGATTACGTTCCTACTCCTTATAAGCAACACCAGGGGGGGTTCGTAATTTCTGTGTGGTAATTCGGTACCAGCTGAGTGTGAATGGCATTGTTCTCACCTTGAAAATGAACCATGCTAAAAGAAAAGGATGATCCAAATGTTCAGTTCAATCGATGCCAACTTGCTTGGCTTGAATGCGCACTTGATGTGATTAAATCATCATTAGCTGAAGTCATCAGCAGATCTGCCATCATTTCATTCTCAGTGTGTTTTCTTCATCTTCCAGGGAAACAACAGTATCAATTCCATTACTGTAATTTGTAGCTTAGCTGCAGAGTGACAAATATCTCTCATAGTACTGATACGGAGACAATTACACTGTAAAGGAAATGCCAAACCTTTAGAATTATGGTTAATTCATAAAGGAAGTGTCGCTTCCTCATAACTCCGGCTAGAAGCACCATGGATACCATTTATACCATATTGTTGGGAGGGCGTCTCTTGGCTGCTATAGAGCAGACATAAACCCACACTGTGTGTGCTGAAAAAGAAGCTGCAGGGAAGGTGATAAGGGCTGGTCCGGCTGATGGCACAGAGGGGGAAGATGGTTATTTTGATCCACTCAGGCAACCGCATTCTGACAGAGCAGCGTGGTGACAGCATCTGTCAGCGAGGGGGTTACCAGGCTACGTAGCAGATATGATCTGTGGTGCACTTACAAGACCACCACCACACTAATCCAGAGCTGAAAACTCAATCAGAAGGATTCCCGTGGTGTGCATGTCAATGGTGTCCTCCTAACCACATTACCAAACATATAAAGGGGGTTCCCGTAGGAAATACATCAAGGACTGAGGCTTTGCCATTAAAATTCAGTAAAACCCATCTCTGAAAGGGTTTTGGGAGAAAAACCTCTGTGATATGTGTTATTCAGGTCTTTTCCTGACTCAGAATGGGGATGGGGGCGGGGAGCAGCAACTACACTAACAAGAAAACTTTATTTCTGAAGGGTTTATTATAAATAGAAGCAGATAATTTTGGCGCATCAAGAGCAGGAAACCAAGAGGAATGTACCAGACACAAACCACCGCACAAAACAAACAAACAAAAAGCAGTACAGCTGCATCAACACCAGCCTCATCCTACCTTAGTGTCGTTGAGCTGAGCCAGTCCAGTGCAAGCGTTCGCTAGCAGAAAGTCGCCACTCAGGACGGCCATCTTATTCCCAAACTGCATGTCCTTCAGTGGGCCGTCAGAAACCGTCCACTCTTTCAGGTTGACTATCCCACGATGCACCAGGAACGCTGTGTGGATCAGCTCTGTGATTTCTGCCAGGTTTCTTTGGCTATGAAACAGAATGAGAAACCCTTAAAATGAGTTTTTTTTTGTGTTCACAGATTTTAAAAGACAGTTTTTGATTGCCTTTATTTTGGTGACATATCTTGCAGACATCCTTCTTTAGACATTGTGAAACATTTCTGGATTATAATTCAACAAAAACACCATCACAAACCAAGTCAGTATGAGCTGCCTCAAGGGCATAAACCAGCAGATCATGACAGATATCCTACTGCCGCAGCGTGTCAGGGGTTGTGTTAAAAAAAGAAATTAAACTTATCATTAGCAAATAACAGCCATTCTTGATTATGAGAGAAAAGACATAAAAGTGGTCTTTGAATAGAGCCTTTCAGAGCAGCCTTAGGGAGGATATAATCAAATGTTGATTCAGTCATTGGTGGGGGATAATTAGGCCCCTCTCCATATGGAAGGAGCTCGCCACGCTGCGACAGGAGGGATCCATCCAGACAGGGTCGGGTGCGCTGATAGCCACTTACGACCTTCTTTCAACCACTGTGAGAACCTGATGAGCCGATCGTCTGCCTTGAGCTCCAGCCCCTTCCTATATTTGCACTCTCTGTCTCACACACACACACACACACTTGTAGCCAGGTAATTGCCGTGTTCCATGTCGGCATGGAAAAGATGTGATTAAAATTCAATAATGTCATCTATTTTGCCTCTCAATCACACCCATTGTCTGGTTGGTTTCTCTGCTCGGTGACGCAGAGCAACAACACAGTCGGCCCGAATGAGAGTTAACAAGTTCAGGATTTAAATAAGAGGAAATTAACAGATTGACAGTTGCATGTTTTCAAGGTGGCTCAGAGCGATGGCTATGCTCGATGGGCTTTGAGAGGAGAACTCATTGTTACGACAAGACGAACGCGACAAAGAGCTGCAGCTGATATCAGGTCAGAAAAACATACCACTTTAAAATTTATTCAAAGTCCAAGGTTGGTCTTAGTTGTCTTAAGTGAACCAAAAACAACATGATTGTAATAAACACCTATACAGCCCCACATCAAGACTACTGAGAATTTATCAATGTAAGATCCCTGGGGATTTAAGGCTCACAGGACCATTTTCTGTGCAGACATTATATTTAAACAATGAACAAAAATTAACAAGGAGATAAAAGATCAATATATGACTGCAGATAAGGGACATTAAACTAAGGGTTTCCTTACTCACCAGCAATTATACATACACGATCCTGAATTTCCCTGAGGGACCTTACCAAAGGGATTAATAAAGTATATTCTATTCTATGCTATTCTATTCTATGCTATTATCACTTAATGTTACATACTTTATGTTACATACATACAATCTTCTCCCCATCTTTCATTTTGCTGATCTAAAAATGACGAACTGAAAACTTCTGCAGTCCCGTCTCATTTCTGCTGAGAGTCTGAATTGTATCAGCTGTAACAACGACTTATCCGTTGCATTATGGGTAAAATGGGCATTTCCTTTTGAAAAGAGTGGAACAATATTTCTATTGCTGCTGCATTGATTTGGACCATTTCTTCAGCTGTCTGTCATGAGTTTCACAATATACACAAGCACAATGCTAAATCTGCCAAGTGCTCTCTTTAAGCCCTATCTACAAGAGTACAAACACACACTTTTTATGAAACTCCAGCAAGGCAAAACCCTTTTGCAATCACACCTCTGCACAAAAGTAATCAGTCGAACCCTGGTGCACATGAACATTCCAAAGCTTTGTCTCCAATCTAGCAGTCCTGATCAGTGGCAGTAGGGGAGGAAAAAGGGGGACAAGGGGGTTGGTGTATAAATAGCTTTGGTGCCCAGTTGCATAGCAACCGATGCCATCTTGTCGAGGTGTAACGCCCCTCACCACGCCCCTTGTCCTGACTGTTCTGTTCCATTTTCCTCCCTCTGCAGTCTGCCTCACCATCAAACACAGCCTTGCAGATCTGTGAGCGTCCCTGTGTGTGATTTAAAGAGGTGGCCTGTCCATCAGACGGCCTGCTTGATGTGTTCAGTGGCATGGTTTTCATTTGTCACAAGAAATTAAGTGCTGCAGTGGATACAAGTTTGACTATATATGAGTGTGTCTATGTGTCTGCGTTTCGGGTTTCGATCCATCTATCTATCTATTTATCTATCCATCCATCTATAATGGTGGTGCTTTGGTGAATCATCAGTGTCAGGCAGCAGAGTGGGAAATGTTTTACAAATGCTGCCTGTCAGGAGGGAGGAGTCCATCCCCCGGAGGTTTCAATCACCCCCCAAACCGCCCCACCCCGACTCCCTCTATCCCTCCATCTCACCATCAGCAGAGGTGCTAATGAGCCCGGGAGAGGTGGGGGCAGAGAGAGAGAGAGTGAAGGAGCAAAATGGTGCAAATGAGGTGATCAAGTCATGCTGCGTGTGTGTATGTGTGTGTTTGGGTTTGGACTATCCATCACACAAGTGAGGGAATGCTGCATGTTGGATTCAGTGATCCAGTGTGACCATGATGCGAGTGCCAGGTCGAGACATGAGGTGAGAGTGTAGTGACTCTTCCTTTAGCGTACATACACAACCTGGTGGGATAAGACTGAACAGCACTGGGCTCTTCCAATGAAGACTGGCTTATTCCAATTAGTTCTAATATTAGGATGCTTCTGCACAGACACGGCTCCACTACACACATATGCCTTGTGCCAGCTCCCAGTAAGAAAGAAGCCTTTCAGGCACCCAGCGCAGAGCCACGCCAAACACAGCAGTCACTTCTGGAAACCACTTGGCACACTCCCACATCCCTGTTTGGAGCTGCATGCTGGGAGTTGATGTGAGTGAGGAAGCCTGGGAGGACCGCTCAGAGCTACCTGAAGCATTTTAGCAGCAATATGTTATATATTGTAAAAATGGATTTTCAATCATTTACAGCACATCTCTGAAGCTGTGCTGGCTGACCTATTTGTTTTAAAATAAAATATTTTTAACCCAAAAAATGCTTTTTTGGGTTAAAAATATCAACAAGAGGTTCTCCAGTCTTAAATATCGCCCTAATATCTTTGCTATCTTGAAAACAAAGCAACGACATAAAGTTGCTGTTGAAGTTTTCCCCCAATTAGCTTCAACCTAAATGTAATTGAAAAAATTTAATTCCTCCCCTCTTGTAACTGTGGTTCTACTGCCCCCATATTCCGTCATAATAGCAAGATGATGTAGTGCTTCATTTACAGGAATTGATATGGACGATAACCACAGAGGACAAGATAGAATTACCTGACACAAGGATTTTATTTCACTATTTATCCTTTCAGCAGCAATGTAACAGGGACAAAAGTGGCATCGCCTTTCTCGGTCTGCTTGCCACGCACATTTATGACTCTACAATGCAAAGCTACAGATGTTCACTTCCCACTGTTTTGTCCCAAGCAGCACAGACAGAAGAACTGAATATGTTGTTATAAGGCCAGAAAAAGTGTGTGCGGTTAAAGTCTGAAGCAGCTTGGTTTCACCAAGGTGTAAAGTAAGAAAATCTTGATAAATCTTTTATGCTTTTGAGTTGCCTGAACCATGATTCCAGTGTCGTGATATTAGGTGGTTTACCTGGGGTAGATACCGCTGACCATGTCCTCAGCCAGGAGATCAGAGGCTGCGTGGCTCGGCCCGGCAGCTTTTGACAGGAGCAGGACGATTAGTCCTCTCATCTGAAGGCTGTTCTTACTGTCATAGACAAATCCTCTGCAAAGAAAAAGTGCAATCATGCATCAAAATCTTGTTATTGGTACATTTATATGTGTTAAATAATATCAGCAAACATAGGAACACTTTTCCAACCCCTCCTCTCAGGCAGAAGGCTGAGGAGCATTCAGAGCAAGACCACCAGGCCCATAAACAGCTTCTTTCCTGTCAGACTGCTGAACTCCATGCTCTGTAGACTCCCCCCACTACCACACACACACACACAGTGCTCTTCTTCTGTGGCTTAAACCAGGACCTGATTCCTAATTTTGCACCATAACATGTAAATGTGAGCGGGTATAACAATAAAGTTCCTTTAATCCTTGAACACAGAGCTGAAAGATGCTAAAATGCTTCATGAATAACTGCAGTGTTGGTTCATAATTCTGTGTGTTGGTTTTACATTTATTCAGACATTTTCCTAATAAGAAGTAGAAGCAGCTTATAAAGGGATTTCTGTAACATGTTTGAAAGCAAAACCCAAAACACAGAGAAAGAGCAAATGTTAATTCAAAGCATGGAGCACTTTAAACATGTTGTATATATATTTAACAGAAGTAGGTCTCTCCAGCACATGGGGTTCCCGCCCCCTTTGCCAACAACCTTCTGACACATTCACAGAAGCACACACACACCCACGAAGACACACACAGAGCCCAGCGGTAGCTGCCTGCGTGGTGGGCAGATTAAATATCTTTTTACTCTCTCTGGGGAGCGGTTAGACAGAGCACCTCTAATCCTGTCCCTATGGGAGCCCCTTGTGCCATGAATCACACTCTCGTTAGGGGCTCTGAGGCAGACAAGCGGCCACGCCCCCCTCCGCTCGATGCCCAGACACTGGTCTCACCACCACGAGACCCCCCTCCCCACCCTCTCTGACCCACCCCTGCACCACAGGGTGAGGGGGGGGGTGTGGTGTGGTGGTGTGGTGGGGGGTACCCAAGACAGAAAGTGGATGTGAGAGACGGAGCATGAAGAGAGGGAGGGAACGAAGGGAGATGGAGGGAATAGAGGCCAGAAAGAAATGGAAATGCACGAAAAGATGACAGAAGAAATACATGAGTGATTCTCAATGTTCTGCTGCTAAAAGGAAAAATGCCCCGAAGGTTTGTTCCTTCCCCAAAAAACAAACCTGTCACATATAACACCTCACACAAATTTACGATACAGCTGACATTATGTAGGGCTGACTTTCATTTACAGCTCGTGACATGTATTTATGGTTACTCTAAATTCTTACTCAGATGGAAAATGGTTGGTACTACTGAACGCAGCAGCACGGCCTGCTAAAAAAAAGAAAAGGAAAAAAAAAAGGACTACAGAGCAAAAATTGTGAAGCCGTTCTCCTCTTGGGGAGTCCAGGTGAGCCAGTGGTCTGAGGCTGGCAGATGATTAATATTTATGTCACTATCCACACCAGCATACATCAATCAATCACAACCACCCTCCCCTGCAAAAGGGTGGGGGCAAAAAAGATGATGCGGAAGAAAAGAGATAGTGAAGGGCTACCGAGGAAGAAAGAAAGAAATGGGTTGCTGTCATTTTAAAGGGTTGTGAACAGGTCACCACGCCTTCTGCTCAGCAATTGCAGTGCAGGAATTCAGGAACTTTAGCCAGCATATGCAGAGCAGGAATAAATGCATGCAAATGCATGACCTCACACAAGTGTCATATTGATTCTCTGTCTTTTTTTTTCGCCCTAAGTAATGAATGAAAAAAATAAATGTAATCAATATGTCTGCACTTTAAGGACAGATGTTATGAAATATATCATCTACCTCATCATCATGCACAGCAGATACAGTTATAGATTAAGTTATAGATAACAGTTCATCCCTCATTCCAGGATTTAATTCACATACTTTATGCAGCAGACAGTTTGCTACTGAATAGATCCTGATTTTAAAGATCCTGAAAACATTTTCCTCATTAACATCTCATTATAAGCGAAGGGATTAAAAATGCTCTTCTCTGTGCTTCGAAATCGAGTGTGAGAAAAAAGGAAAAAAGGTTATTTCATTTAAAAAGAGTTTCTGGTGGGATTTGTTTGCTTATTTAATTAAAACATGACATAATGGCAACTCTTTTATTTCAAGCTTCAGCTTTGTTCATAATCCTGTCTACATATTTACCCCACGGGACACAGCTGGTACTACAACAATAAAGAGTCTGCTGTGATTTCTTACAGAAAAAATCTTTACAGTGTATCTAGACATGCGCACGTTAATAGTTTATTAACTATTTGTGTTCCAGTATTATAGCACCATGTGGCATCCAGGAACTGAAAAAACAAAACCAATGTGCAAGTACCAAAAAGCCCACTTATAGCTGCTTCCAAAAAGAAAGCCAGTCCTTATAGACTACCAAGTTACAATGCTCAATGTATTTATCTTAAAGTGACACTAATGATATTGTAATGCAAGGTTACACATTGGATAGAATGATTTCTTTTATATCTTAACTGACTACTTACTGACTTCAATCAAAGACTTATTTAGTCAGGTTCATCCACTCCTAATTTTAAAAACTGTACCCTTGCTACTGTGTCTTCCAGTTTAATGTCCCCCCTCAGTCATGTCCACACTGTAGGCTGACTTATTATACAACACTGAAAGTGTTCTTAGTGTTAATGCTACTCATCAAGATAATAAATATCAAATCTACGGGTGCATGAACAGATAAGGAAAGAGTAGAAATCTGTAGTACAGAATTCTAGCTGAAGTCGAACTCTCAAGGACTGTCCTTAAAACAAGTTAAGTTTCTGCTCCCGGGCCGCAGTCCCCTCAGTGTAACTCCAGACTTTGGGGCAAAGTTAGCTGAGCTGCAGTTTTTGAGAATGAAAGGAAAGGAAAAACCGAAACCCAACTCCACGAGGGTCTGCCTGTCTGCTATTGTGGATATTTTTATCTGCTGCGCGTCTATGGCCGAGACACAGTGGGAAATACGAACCAGCCAACCCAAGCTGACAGTGAGGAGTCAGACTGTCAAGAGGTCTGCTACACCCCTCCCCTCATTGCCTCCACCCCCTGCTTGCTACAACACCCAAATGGATTGTCATATCAGATTTAGGTGTATAGGTTATTACACCCTTGGGCTCCTGTTTCCAACACACCCGTCCGTACGGCGGGATTGAGTTCGAGGACTCTCTCTTCTTGTTCTCTTTCCTTGGTGCTCTAACTTCCTGATTTCTTTTGATAAACATAAGAAAGCTCACGCAATGATAAAGTGATCAAATAATATGTGAAAGTTACAACCACTTCACAGGTCATTTTTCCTGACTTTGCTTAAACAACCTTTTAACATGGGCCAAATTCATACTGTAACACGTTCTGCCTCAAGTGGCTACAGTTGATTTCATATCATGTGTTATTCTTTATTACTGCAGTATAGCTAGTATAGACAGTGTACATGATATTTGATAGTAACGTGACCTTTTCTTCAAGTCAAATGTTTCATAGTGCATTTGATTGACACAACCAACTTTGCATATGTAGTGCACACTGCACCCAGTTGGCATCTAAACAGTATTATAAACTTTTAGGTGCTGCCTTTCACATTCAGGTCCCTCATTTGCATACTGAAGTAACTGCAACAATCCAAACTGTCTAATACACTAGACAAAGCACAGACTTCTCAATAAACCTGGAGAATGAACTCGAGTGAAAACAAACAAAAAAGCTAGTTCAGTTGGACAGCAGCAGAGTAACGAAATATGATACTATGCATGTATCTGCAAGTGGGGTCAAGTGTATTTGTGTTGTGTCTTTCAGAACACAAAACAAATATAAACATGCAATAAGTACTGTCAGACAATATATTGACAAAAAGTGATAGATACAGTTACATGATTTTTTTCCTTTATTCTAAGATTTGTATCTATTTGTGAAGCACTGATGATAGATGAGGATGTTTAACTCATTTTATGAATGGAGGTTGGTAGAGACAGAGGACAGAGGAGAAACCAGGATCATTTCAGTAGCGTTACCTTGCAGTGTTGAGTAAAGGGTGCTGAGTCCCGACCAGCTTCCTGACGTGCATGGCAACATTACTGAGTTCATCACTGAGCAGGCAGCGGAGACTCATAAAGGAGGTTGGATATCCAACAATTTTCTCTGCATCGGAGACAACTTTGCTCCAGTTTGAGGATCCAGAGCTGGAGAACAGGCTGAGCGTCCTCTGTCCCCGGCTGGACAGAGCCAGGCAGGGCATTCGCGACAATGTTGCTGTTAACATTCTTTCTCAAAACAAAAATGTATGGCTAAAAAGTTCAGTTGTCTACAGTAGCTTGCTCGTATACATCATGTTTACATTGAATTATAATTTAATCCGTTGACATTAAAAAAGAGCTAAACCGCAACACATCTGCACAATTAAAAAAACATTCATTTGCTATTCTAATAAACCTATAATAATGTCATTATAAGAATAACCGGTTATGTTTCACAACACACGACCTCACACTGCGCGTCGCCATCTTTAAAAACGTAACTCGCTATGTCACAAACGTAATGACGTACCGTCTCTGGAGAGCACTTCCGGCGAATCTCCTTTAGAAAAAAAGGGTAGTTTAAAGATGTCGTAATGTTTTGTGAAAGCTTCATACTGATAAAGTATGAGACCCATCGTTTATATTACATTAAGACCCAATACTAAATTCGGCATGTGGAGCATATACAAAGCAACACTTTAACTTAGTCAAACATGGACTTTTATAAGTTGGTTCACACCTGTTTTCACTATTCACATTTAGGAACGTTAGCTAGACCCTGTCAGATGCTACTGCTAACTTTTGTAAAACTGCTAACTTTAGCTAGTAGGCTAATTAAATCATTCACTCAACACGCAACAAGGCTCAAAACGCAGAAACAAACACCCACTGTCCAGGTCCTGACAAAAACTCTGGTAAGTCAAATTTAACAATTAATTTGACTGTCTGATGAAATATATGAAAGAAAAACACATAACAAAAGTGACATTTTAGTTAGCATTTCTGTCATAGCATCATGAGATTTATATTTTAAGATATTTTAAGATTGAAAAAAATATACTGTCAAGGGCAGCTTACACAACATGTCTACATCCTTGCTGCATGTTCTGTACACAAAACACTATTGGGCTAGACTCTATATTCATGCACTGCAACTATCTCAGCATATATAAACAGTGAAATACAGCCATGGCTATTGCAAAATTACAACAAAATGGTGCTGATTTATCTACATTACACATGCTGTATTGCAACGTATATGGATAAATTTAAAGATATATCTATTTTGTCAGTTTTCCTCAAGCAGTTTTATCACCAGAACGAAATGTTGCACTTAAATTTACCCAAAACCAAACTGCTGTAGCTGAAAGAACAGATTAAAAAATAGATCTAGTGAGGCAGGTGGTGAGCTGCTGCTATGCAAGGCATGGCAAGAGCAGCACTGTAATACACAAGTCATCTCACCCTGACCCTGCATCACGGTTCACAGCTCTT
Organism: Parambassis ranga; assembly: GCF_900634625.1. Lineage (NCBI taxonomy): Eukaryota > Metazoa > Chordata > Actinopteri > Ambassidae > Parambassis > Parambassis ranga. The sequence goes on from NC_041042.1 coordinate 12,102,784, forward strand.
GTTCCTGTTGATTTTCCGGCTCAAATGGGTGTCACTACGCCACGAGCAGCCTCACTTGGCCAGTCTCAGCAGCTTTCCTCATTGTAATTCCACTTTTAAGTCTGCATGAGGTTCACAGCAGAAACAGGTAAAATCAGGGCTAAATCAAAAATCATTTATTAACGTGTTAACAATACTGCATTGTAATTGTCACAACATGATAGCAACATGCACCTTTTAACATTTTATTATTTATTGAGTGTACTGTGTGTACAGGCATGTGGAGATCATAAATTGACATTGTCTGTGATTATTACCATGTTTGTGCTGCATGGAATTTCCTTAGGGACAATTCAGACAATCAATCAATTAACATGACCTGCTATGATTTATTAGAACAAAGATTTACAGTTCAATAAGTGGCTGTAATGTTCGAACAAGCATCATTGATTAGTGTATTGGAAGAAAACCACATATAAATCAGATGTATAGAATTGACATTAACATTAAAACTGTTCCTTGTTGCTAAAACAGATCCCCTCAGCATGCCTGACTCTTTCCTGCTGGCCGAATGAAAACTTAATTTTATGGATGAGGATTGTAGTTGTGCAGCTTTACTGCACTCCTCCTTTGATTTCACATATTCTCTTTTCCTCACTCACTATCAATACACCAACTCAGACTTTGCTTTGTGTTTCTCTTTGAGTTTAACACACCACTGAGCAGCTCTCCACCCTCTGGCACTGTTAATGCACTGTAACTCCCAGACCTTGTGTCAAGGTTTGATTTTGTGGTGTTAAATGACAGTAGAAGAAGATTCACTCACTGATGGTAGGACTAAGTCTTGATGATGACCAACACCAGACTTACCCTGAAGAGGTTGGATGACTGTGAGTGGGCACCTGTTTGCTGCATGCAGACTGAGCAGCGCTAAGTGGATATGACTGCTCTGATTGCACTCCATGGGAAAGCGAGAAAGAAATAGCCCACCTCTAATCATCAACGCGTCATATAATGTTTCAGCGGACGCCCCTCCCCCTGTCTCGTTTTTTCCCTTCACTCAACCTCTCCTTTGACTCACAGAGGCGGCTCACCACTGGCGCACGGACCGTGGAGGATACGGGCAGAAGATGGCTGACTTAGCCGGGCACCGCAAGCCCTCAGCGGCATCACCAGCGTCACAAGGGCCGCTGAAAAGCTGCAAGACATCCGCCGTCTGGCGACTGTAAACAGCTGCTGCTGCTGCTGCTCCTGCTGCCTCTCTCTCACCCCCTCCTCTCCCCCTCTACACCGCAAATATTGACAGAAGTATCACAGAGAAAACATGGCAGAGATGGAAAAAGAGGGCAGACCTCCGGAAAATAAAAGAAGCCGAAAGCCAGCTCACCCGGTGAAAAGGGAAATAAATGAAGAGATGAAGGTAAAAAGGGGGTCTGTGCCCAGCTGCATGTGATTACGCGTGGAGTGGTTGTGAGGAGCATGCATGTGTGATGAAGCACTAACCAGGCGTCTTCAGTGGAAATAGATGATACACGGAAGTGCAAATGATTGCATGATAGTTAAACTTTGATTTCTGTGTCAGTGTGTGTATTTTGTACCCAAGTTCTATTGTCACATCCACGCTGTATGCCAGCCTCAGCAGCGCACCCTGCCAACGTACCGCCTTGCACAATGGATGCGGCATCCATTCACTCTGCTACTATACTATTAAGTTTTGAGTCAGTGGAGGAATACTGTGCACCTTCCTGTCGCTTCATGTCATAATGTTTGTGCCCTGCCTTTCATGGCTTAGGCTACCCATGGAAAATCCAGTGCGTCAGTGAAGGCGTCAACAGCGCTTCTACTATTACTATTAATACTAGTACACTACGGCGCAAGGGAGAGCAGCCAGTGTGCATAATTAGTATAAATCAATGAGGGGAACACTCTTCTATCCACGATGTTATGTGGGAATGCCTCTGAGTCGTGTGTTTTTGTGTTTATGTGCGTGTGTGTGTGTGTGTGTTGACCAGCTGCCCAGAGGCGTGTGATCCAGATGTGCGTCTGTGTGCTTTACGCACTCGACAAGAGCACATTGTCTGCTGTGTTCGGGCTTTGCTCGATTCCCTTGGTCAATATTCAGCCCACACGTTGTTTCTGTTTCTGTCTTTGCTCTGTGCACATTGTGATATTTGAGCTCCGTGCGGTTAATTGTGGAGCAAGAAAGTGTTATGGCATTTTATGTATGTGTGTGTATGTGAGGCAGCCTGTATGTCCGCTTTGTCTACATCTTTTCATTGTTTGTACACATTTGGCCGGAGAAACATACGCGCTTAGTGTTTTCTCTCTTATGGGATGCATGTGCAGGTGATCACAGGGAGAATAAAAACAAAAAATGTGTTTTTTTTTAAGGCTGTCGGAGGAAACGCGATGGTGCTGCTGGCTTTGAGCGTCCTGAGACAACCCTGGAATAAAGCCTTGTTGTAATGTAGACGCCGCTCCAAAATACCAGCCGCGTTCATGTACACTGCTTCTTTCCTCTTACTGTAAAAAAACTAAAAAACATGCATCTGTTAGAAAATAGCACGATGGTTGGCTGCCAAAGATGCTTTTAGTAAACTACAATAATATTGCTCATATTATAATCTATTGTAAGAATTTGAACAGATACCTTAAGTCTTTAGTTGTCTTGCCTAAATTGCAAAAGAAGGTGAATTCATTAAGTAGCAGCATTTTATTAGATTCATATTTCATGTTTAAATGTGAAATATGTTTAATTGCCAGTTTGTTAATGAATAAAGTGAACCCATGCTTTCACTGTCTGGTCCTCATGGACAGAAGAGAAGGATGATGCAGTGTGGTGGGAGGTGTGGTGGGGGGTGTCACGCAGGGTTTCTCCAAGGAGAAATGTCTTCACTTTGTGCTAGAGATAATCTCAGTGGAGCTTTTTGTTTTTTAAATCTTTGTGAGCAGCATTTAGGGCCCAGGAGGGGGTGGTCTTGTCAAAATTTGAGCCCATGAAGTCCAGGTTGGATTTTGTCATTTCTGTCATTATTATAGAGCACGTTTATCAGGCAGAAATCTATTTGGAAAATGTCTCCTCTGATAATTTATCACATTGACCATGTAATTATATGATGCCAGTCATCACTCAGAAGTGATGTTTTATTTGCAGGTCTGTGTCTGCGTCCGTGTTTCGCTGTTAGATGATAGATTTTTGTGACACTGGTCATCATTCAAGATTCAGAGAATTGACGTCTGTTATGACATGTTTTGGAGAGGTGACACGTCAGTTAAACATCTCATTTGACAGAAGCAGCTTAATTTGTCATTAGTGGTATTGTGACGGCGGTTTTTGTGTTAGTGTGAGCTAATAAAAATGTCAGAAGCCTTGTGGATTTGTACGATATGTCAATATAAAGATGTGGAGTTATGCCAATGGTGCAAAGGGTGGGGGTGGCGGGTGGAGGCAACACTCTCCCATGACAACTTCAATATCTCCATCAATACTGGCGGAAGTTACTAAATGGAGCAGCAGATGTGGTTAAGGTGTCAAAACACTTTCAAAAGGCTAAACAAGTTCGATTGTAGCCACCTTGTATTTCATCTTTTACAAGATCGCACGAGATGTTGTCTACACAGTTCATTTAGGATCCACTAATGGAAGGTTACACCTGCAGTTAGATGTAGCGCGCGCACACACACACACACACACACACACACACACATTAGTTTAATAATTGGGGTTATTATTAAATTAACATAACATGCACTCAGTTGGTAAATTCTCTAATTAAAGCTTCATGTATTGATTTTCCGTGGAAAAGTTTTAGATTTTTTCTTCCGCAGTCGACAAAGAGGCTCAGTTTGTTTCCTTCTCCTCTTAAGAGTCTCTCATTTTCAATATTTCAGACCAAAGCTTGAGGAGAAAAAAACAGAGAGAGAGAGACACAATGTACCCTTCTGAGGGATCATACTCTGAAAAACCAAACAGTCTGACAATGTTTCCTTCATCTGGCTGCTTAATGTGCGCCACTGTAAAATAAGCCCCGGCGAGTAAACGAGTAGAAGGAGGAGTGGGCATGGAGGGGATAGAAGAGGCTGGAGAGTAGGGTAAGAAACAGGGGAGAAAGGAATGTATACAGCACTGGGCTGGCTAAGCTGTAAAAACTGTAACCCGAGTGTCTCCGCTGGATCAGATATCAAGGAAAGTAGAGGGAAATGAAAGCAGAGGAGAGGCAGATGCAGAGGAGGAGAGAGGGAGCAGGGGAGTGGAAAAGTGGAGAAGAAGGAGGAGGAGGAGGAGGCAAAGGGAAACTTGGCGTGTGGATTTGGGAATTTTATCACGGTGTACTGTGACCTGCTCTGGTTTCTACCCGCAAGGTATCCAGTTCCCACCATCATCATTACCACAAGCTTTGCTGGACATGTCTGGGTCGTACTGAAGGAAAACAAGGGGTAGGACTGTAGAAGCAGGATTTTTAATGTTTATTTTGTGTTCAGCTGCTGTAAACATGGCAGAGAAGTGTCAGCTTGTGAGCTGTGCACTGGATGCACCGGTGTACACCACTAAGTATACTGCAGATGCACAAAGGTACTGAAAATTCCTTTTTTTAAGAACAGATACGATCACAATAAAGGAGGCACCCTCACTTAATATTTGTGATTGAGTTCAATATAACCTGTAGTTCCTCTCTGACAACTGAATAAGCTTCATAAATGCAGGACTTATTGCAGCCTGAGGAGATTTCCCTGGACAGATATATGTACAGTTATGAAGTCATTGCACTGTGTTAGAGGAGGCAGCATAAGGTGGATAGAAGCTAAATGGAGAAGAGAAGATATTTGGGGGCATAAACTACTGATGTCACAGCACCACAGAGTTAAAAAGTCAAGTGGATTCAGTCATCTACAGTCAGTTAATGGTGTTTGTAGAAGAAATATTGTGTTGTTTTCTCCTAAAAAGTACACAGCATGTAATTATTGGAGGCTCCTCATATCTTTTTGAAAGCTGTTGTAATTATTTTTTTTAGGCTTTTTTTGGCTTTTGTGTTGTTAAAAAATTACATGTGTGAAGTCATCAAAAACCACAATCACTACACTCAGTGTCACTGGATGGCCTGGACAATATAGTGGTGACTGTGCTTTTATTGGAGCCTTATAATTACTGTGGTAAAAACGTTTACTTCGATTCGGTTAATTTCAGAGTTGGACCACAGGCTTCAGATCTTTTAGTCCACCAGGGTCCTGGTGGAAAGAGGGGGCAGGAAGGGGGCGTAGACTTCCAAGGCATCCAAGTTCTTTCAGCTCCTCCTGGTGGGATACCCAGACCAGCTAGAATATAAAGACCCTCTAGCACATCCTGGGTCGGCCTCAGGGCCTCAGTTGGGCCTTCCTATAAAGCAAGATTTTTTACCTGATCTTGGAGCATAATCCCAGCTACTGTGTGGATAAATCTTATTTTAGCCACCTGTTATCTCCATCTTGTTCTGGTCATTATCCCATGGCTCAGCTCATGCACATAGCAACAACTACATTTTGTTTGTTTTAAAAATGGAGTCTTTAAAAGTATGGGCTGTGCAGTTGAGTCATTTAACAACAGCTTTGTGGCATAGTTGGCAAAGGAAAGGTGTATTTTTCCCACACTGTGAAATGTACTACGGTAATTCAAGGTGATAACTTTGCAGTAAGTGGGCAATAATGACCAGTAAGAGCAGATGAGGATTTTTGGATCTGAATATCAATTGCAGATTATTTAACATGGATCACCTTCATGAGATTAGATTATTTAAATTTAATTGAAATCAGATTTTTCTGCAGACCAAAGCCTTGCAAAGGCGTTGTTAGGATAAAGCTTATAAACAGAGATGCTATCTGTTAAAACCACATAAAAAGGCTTTACATCCAGTGTAACATATAGACATCTGTAGCTACCACTGTGCCTCTTCCTCCCCTGCACACCTACAGCCAAAGTTTTTGCTGCTGCTTTGATGAGAAGCCAACAAGGATTAGATTCCACTCTTAATAATACTCCCACTTTCTCAAAGTAGTAGGGTAACAGAGAGGACAGGGTGGTAGGAAGGAAAGGGAGACACAGAGAGATGCTGTGTTTTTGTCTGCGCGATGTGCTTATTTTACAGCTACATCCGTTTTTACTCAGGAGAACATTCAACCCGGGTTATGCTCCAACTCATTTGTTCAAAAGGAGGATTTTCTCCTGGATGATTTTTTCTTCTCAGGTTTTCATCCTTGCAGTTGGGCTAATTGCTGCACTTGTGCTTGCCAGTGTGTGCTTTTTGAGTCAGAGCTCTGCCTCCTTTTAGCAGATTGTTGATCACTGTTACCCATGAGTATGACATGTAGTGACCGTGTTAAACAAAATAATGGGGAATTTCATTCTTCTTTGTTTTTAGATTTTCCTCATTGTTCAGTTAAAAATCATACAGGGTGGGATGTTCTTCCAGAATGCAGAAAAGTAATTAGTTAATCAGTTAATTGAGAAAAACAATTAGCAGCTAGTGGAAATATGAAGAACTCATTTGTGTGTGACTTTGATTTTAAAGATTTATTGATTAATATAAACAATAGCCAGTATAATAATCACTCTAATCTGACCTGCATGTATGTGAATTTTTGCAATAAAAATGCTGCTGAATAAAGTGCGAGCATGCAAATACAAACACAGGGAGGGTGGGAAATGTGTTCACAGCGTGTCTCCGTGGGTGACAGCATGGTTGTGTATATACTAGCTGTCAGAACCTAACTTTAGCTGTGCTCAGGACGCGGTACTAAATCTGACTTCCAGGAACCTTCAGGCAGAGAGAGCACTGCTGTCACTCATCATTGTTCAAGCAGAAGTGTCGTTACATCTGAGCTGTCCTCATTAACTGCCATTTTTAAAACATCTCTGTGGCAAAAAAAGAGCGCTTATAACTGTTTGGATTAGACTTTAATCACCGTAAATATTTGCTGCAAATCTTTTCATTGTTAAGTGCTGATCTAACCTTTAATGTGTATGCACAGTTTCTTCGCCACATCAGGGTGCTCTGACTCCACCTGTCACCCTCCACCTTTGTGCCACGTCTGCCCACTGACCACCCCACCACAGCGAGTATTTCATGACAGACAGATCAATAAAGCCTGTCATTCTTCATTTATAATGCCAGCCTAGCATTTAGACAATAAGTTCTTCGTCTTCACAGACACTTCTACATTGAACAAAGCAAACTGAGGCAAAACTGATCTGAGAGCAGTGCTACTACTCCGAGATACAAATACCACACATCATGAATTTCGCTCTAAAATGCTTAGAAATGGTGCAAATGTGCTGAGGAAGCAGGAGGAAAAGTGCCACTGTCACTCCTATACAGTGCCACAGTGTCTCAAATATGCAAAGAGATACTAAATGTGTGTGTGTGTGTGTGTGTGTGTGGGGGGGGGGGGGGGGGGGGGGGCTCAGTCCCACTTGTATTTCCCTACACTATAAATCCACTGTAAGCAATATCTAAACTGCACTTTCTGTTGGTGCTCTGTTGATTGAATTTGTATCAAATAATTGAGTCAACCTGTTGTCTGCAAGCTGTGGCTCCACGCTCATTGTCCACTGAGCCATTCAAGCAGTGGAGAATATCTCCACTGTGACCTTATACATTTAGTTTAACGGCACACATGTAGTTCTTGTGTTATGTACAGTCACTTTCTCATCCATAAGAAAACACAGATCAACACTTTAGAGTTGCCTCTACCACTCCTTCCTGAGAAATCAGGACTTATAAAAGTTTTGATACTTTGAAACATACCATCATACAGCATAAGTGGCTGTTCATTTCAAATATATTTCAGAATTTCCCACCTGATAGCCATCAATATCTTCATTTATTTTCTGTCACACACAAGAAATGCACATTGGAGTAAATTTAGATCATCTAAGTCAAAGTCAGTTGTACAGGGAGGCAATGAACCACTGACATGATCACTCTGGCTCTGACATATCGACAGGAGCTCTTTCTAAATGACATTTAACTGCTTGATGAAGTGACTGATGAGTGATGGCTGGTGCTGAGATTAATGTACAGAGGCTGAAACATGAGGAACTGAACTAAAGTGTGTCCTCTCAGTTTAGAGTAAGAAGTACATTCTGTTTGTTTAAATTAATAATATGATTGTAAACGGATTGCTATTTCACATGTGAATAATTTCTTTTCCACAAAGTCCAAATAATTAAAGCTGATGCATCGTCAGTTACTGCAGAAGTTTCCAGAAAGCAAATTTAGCCTCCATGTGTTTTTTTTTTTTTTTTTTTGGAGTTAAATGATAGCTGAACCATTTACCACAGTTTACGGTTCAGTGGCCAAATGCTTCTGGGAACGTTCCAGCTGAGAGGTGTGTGGTGATAATGGGTTGTATGCATTAGCAGGTTATGGTTTTGTTTTGAGTACAGTGTTTATTGAGTTGTGAGGGGGCTGTTATGGAGGAAATACTTTAATGTTTCACCTGCAGATAGAGTTTAATATATTCAGTTACATGCATTCACATACCTGCAGTCACTGTCAGCAACTCACTGTCACGACTTGGTGTGGCTCTTTTATAGCATTTAGTGCCTTTACTCAGATAATCGTAAATATCAAAATACAGTCCACCTAAACTCCCAGTTAACCCACATACAGACAAAGAAGTAGAGTAGCAGTGGACTGTCACTCAAAGTGGTCATGTCCACATATGCCCTATGTCCAATAAAGTACAGGACAGTGAGTAAATACCTGATCTTTCATTTGTTGTTTCCTCTGTTAGATGAAGTGCATGAATGAGTCAGTTTTAGTGATGCAGAGAAAACTAATTAGAACTGAGAATGCACATTTAAAAACCTGTTCATCAATGTCTTATCTCTACCGTGTCTTTGCAGTCTCTGTTTGACTGTAATTTGATATGTTTTCTATGGTGGTTCGTGTGCTGTGATAGGGTTCCCATTCTCTTTATTACCCTCTGATAAGATCCTCCTCTTTTATTGTGCTGTGATAGGGGCCATTAGTTCAGCTAGATGCACACTGCAGCGTTTGGACAGGAGTTGGCCCCAATTAGGTTGACCTGTACTTATGAAGAGGACCTGGAGGGAAAAACCCTTCACTGTAGTTTTCTTGGGACACGGCTTTAAAGTTTTAGTGGGATCACAAAATCTCTACCTAATTAGTTAAAGGAATGTTGTGTGCACATTTGAAGAGCAAGTCAAGGTCTGAAGAGAGGCATGATAAATAAAATACCTAAAATCCTGCATTAGTACTTGTAGCAAGTCACCTCACACTTCATTTTCCTTTGTCTTATTCCAGATCTTTACTGGTAAGATGAATATTTCATGTGTTAACATTACGGTACTCATTTTTAACTTACTGTTTTTACTGCATCACTGCTCATTAGTATTGTAGCATGAAATGAACTAAAGCGGGTCCTCACTTATTTTTAGTCCACAGCTTTGTTGTTTTGTCTAAACAGCTTCCTGTTTGTGTTGCAGAGCTTTGCAGAGAACACCATGAACGAACTGCTGGGCTGGTACGGCTACGACAAGGTGGAGCTGAGAGACTCTGATAACCTGGACATAGGGGAGACGCCACAACACATCTCTGTGCTCAAAGGTACGACATTCCAACACGCAGCGTGACACTTTGGTGTGTGACTGGTTTTTAACACCCTCTATTAGGTGATCATGCTGATAACATGATAATGAGGGTAGTGTCAATATTACCTTCTCATTAATGGATAAAGGTACCATAATTTTGGGACTGTTACACCTCTTTATGAGTTGAAACAGTTTTTTTCACTAAGTAATGGAATCAAAACATTAGTGGATTTTTTTTCTTTAATTTTCCTGTGGGATTGAAGAGAAGGGAGCAAAGTTTCAAAATCACGATGTCTTTTGTTCTGTTGATGCAGGTTGTGTGCAGTGGATTTTTTAGTGCTTTTTTCACAGAAAAATGATAACAATTGAAGTTGCTGTTGTACAACCAAAACAATATGCTTAAAGATGCTAAAGAAGAAGGGGAGCTGCAGAGTGAAACCTTTTATTAGTTCTTTTTGACCCCAGGAATTCACGTGGTGCTGTGTAGTAGGTTTGTTAACAGCATGTTCCAAGGAAAAAATATACCAACAAAGCTTTACCTCATTATCTGGTTTTCTTTCAGTCACTTCTTCCTTTGCTCTGGTATTTTTTGTCTTGCTCAAGCTGGGTTTGTGTTGCATGTTGTCTTTTGTTTACCTCCAAGTTAATGGTTAATGGAATGGTGCCACAAAGTTGAGCATAATCTCAGTCTTGCTGGTAGTACCTTGTGGTCTGAACACATGTATTGATATTCTGCAGCTATTTGCTGATAACTCTAAAACATATTTCAACACTCTGGTCAAATATACGGAGTGAATTTTTTGATATTATGATACATTGTTCATCATAATTTGGTCAATAAACATTTGACTTTTTTCTGCCTCCCAGAAAACTCGTTGCCAAAAATGCCAGCTTCAGCAGAGAACAGTGACGGCTCTCCAGATCGAGCCAACAGCTCCCATTCCTTGCCGGCCTCCAGGAATGGAGTCACAGAGCCCTCCACTACGCCGTCCACCTCCACGCCAAGTACAAAGGAGCATGGCAACCTGCCTATCATCATGCCCATGATCCCCCCGCCACTGATCAAGCCCCCTGCAGGTAGAGAGCATTGATAAATTAAAATATGGGTGATCTTGTTTGTCAAGAAAACATTTCAAAACTGTCACTATGTGCTGCAGTGACTAAACCAGCCCACCTCAGAACCAGTGTAAACAGTTCTTACTAAGCTTTCACGCTATGAACAAAAGTCTTTTTTAGCCCATGAGTGATGCTGATGTGCAGCTGTTATACAGGTACATCATATTACACTTGCTGATTCTGGCATGAAAACTGAATGTTTATGCAGCATTAAAAGTTTCAGTGTCTTTGCAATGCCTCCATATCAGGCAGGGACTAATGAGCTAGCTACCTGCTGTACACCTTGTTTTTCTCCACCTGCCCAAGTGTCAATATTACCCCATCAACTCTCTGAGGAAATGTCCGTGTTGCTCGGCCAGACAGAGTGCTTCATTATCCCATGCGTCTGCTGTGGACAGGAGGCTGGTACGCCCCGGCGGAGGGAACGAGCCGCCTTGGCATCGCCCAAGAGGAGTCCCCGCTGGCCCTGCCTAGGCGGGGAAACAGATGGTGTGGTCCCACTTAAAGCTCAGCACCAACTAACCACCCGGCCGACACCTCCTTCAACTTGCCCCCCCCCTCCAACCCCCCCCCCCAACCAGCCCACCAACCCACCCCCCAAACCTCCACACATAGTCTGAATTATTCATGTGCCCCCGCAAAATCCGACAAAGGACCTTTTTGAGGTGCAGGTACGGCGAATGACGGTGGCATTTAGTACAGAGGCTGCATAATTACTGGCATGTTTTTTCCCCCTCATGCAGATGTGTGTTTTAAGACGAGCTTGTTAGGAGGTGCCAGGATATGTTGAGATATTGTGAAAGATGTTGTGATTTCACACTGGCCTTCGATCCTCTTCATTATGCTGTGCTGCATACATTTTTCCATGCAATGTACAAACCCTGTTCCACCCACCCAGTCAGCTTAGAATTAAGCTATTTCTTGTTTTTTTTCTCCTATCACTGCAGTGGGCAGTGATCCAGACAGACACAAAAAAGGCAGAGAGACTATAGGAATGAGTCAGAGAGCAGAGGGTAGAGACAGACATAAAATATGCATGTTAGGTCCACTGTGCTGTCTTTAGGGCCCCGGGGAGTTATTCCCTTAATTGTGAGTTAGTCTTTACTTAAAATCTGATGGCCCTGTAGATCCATTAAGCTCTGCAAGAGGTGAAAAGCCTGGCCAGCGTGCGATAAGGAGGTGAACAGAGGTGAAAGACTAATGGGCCTGCGTTTTTTCGCCCTCACACCCGCGAGTAGTCATAATGTGATAATTGGGAGATACTGGAGGGAATCTCGGAGGATCTCTCTCATTTCAGCAGCGATGGCACTAAAAGCCCGCAGCTCATCATCAGCAGTCACAGTTTACCACAGAAGAGGCATTTCACTGCCACAGAGGGTCTGTTAAAATAATTTGTTGCTCACGCTGACCACACAGCAACACTACAGCTACTACACGGCAGCTAATGGTTATAACAAGAGGGTAGATTTGTTCTTGTTAAAAACATGATTTACTCCAGAATTAGAACAATTCAAAGAGGAATGTGTGGAGGTTTGGGGGCTACAGTTAAGCTAACCATAAATCTTAGACTTCTGTGTTATCATTGAATTGCATATAAATACCACAATTACTTCTAGTTGGATGACATGATAGATGGTTAGCAGGTTTCATTAAAACCACAGAATGCAGAGTAATAATATGCCACATTTCAGGTTAGGTGATACCAAGACGAAGAGACAGATCAGGTCTGGGTACAAACCTGCTCTTTCTGTCCTTTATTATTATTTTTTTCTACAATGCCTTCTGTTCGACTTTTGACATACTTTCGGCTACCCTCCCACACAGGCCATGAAACAGTCCACACACTTTTCAGTGGGAAAAAAATCCTTTTCTGTTTTTCTGCCCTCATCTTGAATAATTTAGGAATAGAAATAAAAACATTAAACTCCAGCTTTACTTAAGTTTTAATTTTTGTGAGTAGAAATTTGAGTTGTGTAATGGGGGGATAAAACTTTACTCAAACACTTCATTTTAGATTTTACACAATCTATGAGTAAGTTTCAAAAGGAGACCACACCTTCTGTGTCATCAGCAACATGCATGCCTGTGTCCACCTCAGGCTCTCTTAATACCCACAGAGCACAGCCACAAATAGGCACTTTACATCTGGTTCTGCTCTGGCAGGGCTTCATTATAAATCCTTCTTTTGTACCTTGAATCTCACAAAGATTTGAGCCCAGCAGCTAGGTGTAGCATGCTGATTGACTTCTTAGCAAGTACTGTAACATATTTTTTTGTTATTAGAATCCTAAGCTTAAGAAAAGTGTGAGAAACATGTGACTCCAGGGCCTAATTTTGCAGAATAAATACTATTTTTCACAATTGTGTTTTTTCTCATTCTTTCTAGATGATGATGCATCCAACGTGCAGATCATGTGTGCCTGGTGCCAGAAAGTCGGTGTCAAACGCTATTCTCTGAGCATGGGGAGCGAGCTGAAGAGCTTCTGCAGTGAAAAGTGCTTTGCTGCCTGCCGCAGAGCCTATTTCAAGAGAAACAAGGTAAAATCGTGCAACAAATCTTCATGTCATGGAACTGAGGTCTACGTAGGAAAACAAAATAATTAAATAAATAAACAAAACAACCCAAAATTCATAGAACATGCAGGAAAACATGCATATGCATTATAACACAGTTAAAGTGGGAAGCAGGAACGGTGCGGAACAGTTTGGAAAATCATATGCTAGTCTCAAGGCCGTGCAAAAATGCCAAAATGTCAAATAGTTTGCGTTAGTGAACAAGTTATATTAGCTTTGGTTAAGGGTGGTCGATGTTTAGGGAACTAAAACAGCTTGGTTTGGATGTAAATGAGATGCTAAGACATGGTAAGTTGCATGAGTTGGAAATATAATTCAGGTGCTATTACCATTCTTATATCCTAATACATCCTCCTGAGTTAGTTGTGCCATTTCACCATCCAGTTTCCAGGGCAATAAGCTTACACGATCTCCAAGTAGAACTTACGCAGTAAATCTTTCCATCTTGTTTGAGTGCTGTTTATCGGCAGGCCAACCATATGTAACACCTACATATAATGGACTAGCTGATACTGATTGAAATGAGTGCATAAAAAGCCTTGTGCTGTTGTGCAGCTAAAGCCCCTTCCAGACACTGCATGTGAATTCAAATGATGAAGCTTGCTTCATCAGTCTGTTACAGTAATGGCATTCTGGCATTTAGACGTTTCCATAATGTTGCTCGATGCTTCAGTCTGTACCTTGTTGCAAAGAGAGCCGCAATATTTGCAAGATACAAAAGATTAGAGTCTACTGCATCTCCTTCCACTTTGCATATATTGTCTAGTCCTGGATGTGGGTGGAAGCCTCGGCCAAAAAAGCTGCCGCAGGTCCTTAAAAGTGCACTGATGTCTGGGCTTTTTCCTCATTTGTGATCTTGTGCATATATATCTCTCAACACCATGCCATTCAGCCATCCATAAACATTGCTATGTCCAATCAAGACCACTGGTGAGTCATATTAATTAAGTGTCTGAAAGGGGCTTAAGAGTCCACAGCAATATGTGCTATTTACACAAAATTATTATTTTGTTGTGTAAAAAGTAAATTCTCTTAATAACAGTCAGTGCTTGCTGTATGTTTGCTGCCAGAAACCATTTAACATAATTTAAAATGTTTTATATAACTCACCATGCTCTGCTTCTGGCAGAAGTAAATGAATTTTAATAGTCCCTTTAAAGCGAGAAGAGACTATGTGGTGTAGCTCCAGTAATTATCACCCTAAATTCTGACTAATGACATCAAAAGGTCATTTTAACTAGAAATTTCTGTCTTCAAAATCTCATCATTAGTTTTCTTCAGAAAGCATTAGGTATAAATCACACCTTCAGGCGGTCAACTTCAAAATGTCTTGGTCACTGTGAGGCACAGACAGCAAATATCACAGTTGTTGTTGTATTCTCATTTCCCCCCAGTGACTGTATAGTTAAACAAATCTCCTTTCTCTTTTGTACCAAAAGCTGGGATATATAAGGAATTACACCGTGAGTATGATGTGTTTTACTCTCCTGCTTGTCTGTCCTGAAGTCAGTTATTCATCCAAACATAATCACTTTTCAAGCACTGCACTGAAGCAGGAATCAGATAGGGGTGCACTTAAGAGTATGTCTGTTCATTTCAGTTAGTGATATCCAATTTCTTTTTCTTTCTGACACTTTTTTCCCAAAGCATGAGAATCAAGCTGAGCCTTGCGTCTACTGTACTCATAGTATGTTTTTCATTTTTTCTACCTTAACATTTTAGCTCATCTACTTTTATAGTACCTTTGTAGTTTTATTTTTTTATTTTATTAAATGTTGTAAAGATGACAAATGATCCTGATGGTGTCAAGGTGTTTTTAAGAGTATGTAACAGAGCTCCAAATCTGATCAAAATGTCACTTGGAACTATGTTGTCAAGGAAGCTCCATATCAATCAGAGATCAATAAGGGAAGGCCAATATGGAGAAACCTCCCAACAGTACATATAAAGGCAGTAACAGTGTGACAGTAGTTAACTTACTGTACACTGCATTTTTAGTTTGTTCAGTTTGGATGTGACATTTGTTTAAGCCTAATTAGCTCTGCGTTATGTTCTGACCTCATGGCATTTTTGTGCACAGTGAAGCTGCACTGTTACCGGCGGGTAAATACAGAGGCTCTTTCCAGTCCTCTGCCTGCTCTCTACATTAACCAGACGATTTTTGAAATTTGAAAGTGCAGTGACAGCTCCTCATTCAAGTGATAGGAATTTTCACATTCAAAGTAACAGTGGGGATTATATCAGTGTTAGAAGATATCTCTGATATTATGAGTTCTGTCACAGTAACAAATCTGTTGTTTTTGGCTGGTGCTCCAATATAAGCTTTAATATAAAACCAGTTTTTTGCAATTATAGCATGATTATTGTTAATGCAATTAGTCTGCTGCATCTTTAGACCTACTTCCTGAAGGAGGCATTGATCCCAGCATTATCTGGTCGATGACGTACTTCACCTTTTGCTTTGCAGAGCACAACTACTTAGAACCTGCTGTTGACCCATTTAAATCCACTTTACACTTAGTAAAGGCCCATTTGTGTCCCGTCATTACTTGTATCCAAGGAAATTATCTCTGTTGCATTTTAAGCAGCCTTAAATATGGGGCTGTGCCACCATGAAACAGTCCTCAAATGCAGCCTTCGAAGGATGCAGCCACTCAATTTAGACACAGCTACTGGAGCTTCTGCTTGATATCTTTAGCCTACCAGTGGATAAATTATATTTGTAAGGCTTGGTTAGCTGCACTGATTGATGCACGATAAATCATTTATTTTGCTGTGTTTGTCTGGGTAGTTCTGTTGTCAAGTTGCTAAGCTCCAACAACAAAACTGCACCAAAATTAGACCATCCTGCGGATCGATCTTTGTTGCAACACTGCCGCTGATACAGCTTATGGTTATTATTAAATGTTGCATTGCACATGAGAGTTTTAGGATTTGAGCTATCTAAACAGAACATGTAATGTATGAATAGATTCAACAATGTCATCAACTGTTTAGGACACATCACACACAGTTTATACAAATGCTATCATTTACATGCATACACTCCTGTCATTAGACAGTATGACATGCTGGATGTTGCCCTCATCCATCAGCACAATGCACATGTTCAAACACCACCAACACTGCTCTGCCACAGCGGCTCACATTCTATATTTTGTCTGCCTCTCGCACATTCATGCAGGCCATTTGTGTAAACGATACCCACATGTTTCTTTTCTCATGCACCCACAAGGTTGGCCACAACAACACGGCCTGCAGGCTTTCTCCTATTTTTTTTCCAGCTGAAAAAAAAATGTCATCGCTGAAAAAAAAGTATCTCATGTCTGCGTGTGCTTTCGATAGAAATAGAGAGAGAGAGAGAGAGAGAGAGAGAGAGGAGACGTGGGGGAGGAAAGGGGATGTAGAGGGTGGGCAGCGGCTCTGGCATTGTGTTGCATGAAATATCTTCAGCTGCCTCATCCATGAAACCCAATCCCCTCCTAGGGTGACTATGGCTGCTACTTTCTCACATCTGTGCATAACTCCACATAATGTAGTGCTCGTTTGTGTGTGGTGAAAGATGATTGATAGTTTAACTCAGGCTAATCACTTATGTGCCTGTTTACTGTGTGCCTTAAGCCCCTGGATTAGTTTGTATGGAAGTTGCTGCTTCCTCGCCGCTCGTACTACTCAATTATTCTGTCTGTCACCTCGCTCTGCCTGCTCGCTTTCATTCTCTTCCTGAGCGTCCACTATTGATTCAGAGACACTGCTTTGGCTCTTTTTTCTTGTTTTGTAATGCACTGCAACTTAGCACCCCTGTGTGTACGCTGTGTTGGTTTGCATGGTGTGTAGACTGCAAAAACCCCAATTTGTGTGGGAGAGATAGCAACCGAAAAGGGAAAAGTTCACTGAGAATTTTTCAGCTCTGATCTTTGACAGTTTGGAAGATTAAAAGGTGTGAATTTGAATTTATTTATTTATTTTATTTTTAGCTTTCACCTGCTCAACTGCCATGATTTTACACGCAGCTGTGTGGTTTTTCCCCTTTATCTGACACCCACACATATACTGATAAACATGCTTTCTCATTGGACACGCTGCCAAGATTAAGTTAGGCAATTAGCAGTGATGAATTACCCTGCATGAGTGTGAAGCATGGCGACAGAAAGGTGCAGGTTAGAGTATGGCTTTGCTCTGTTTGGATAAAGTATTTATCCAAAATACTTTATCCAGCTCTTCATAGGCTGGATTTTAAATGCTGCATGCAGGAGTCTGTAACAAATGCATTGCTGCAACATCAGCACTGATGAAATGTTGCTTGTTGCTGTTGCAATGGCACCAACAATCTGCTTTGCACAGCAGCTTTTTTTTGAGTTTTTGGGGATGAAATTCCTAAAAAAAGAAAAAAAGAAAAAAATAGGAAACAAACCCAGACTGCTTGTGCTTAAAATCAGCTTGAAGGTTGCTTATTTGTCATTTATCAAAAGGTAAATTGCATGCATATGAGCCACAACATTCATGAAAGCACTGAGCAGGTAAAGCGAGGCTACAGTTTGTGTTATACAGGTCGTCTGTGCCACAGTGCAAGGCTTTTTGTTCACACCATGAAATTCTCCCCCCGAGACCCCAGACCTCCATCAGTGTCTTTCCCCGGGAGCTCCCTCCAGGCGCGAGGGGGCAGAGTGCCGCTTCATGTCAGCCCAGAAATGTCACATCACCTCACACACACACAAGCACACACACACGCATCCCTGTAGTTGCCTCCCTGCTCCTGAACACTCAATTTACTTTGCATCAGCTGCCAAGGAGGGTACACACGTAAAGGTATATAAGAGAGACAAGGGTGTGTGTGTGTGTGTGTGTGAATGTAGCTGCTTGTGTAAATGGTGTGTGCGTGATGAAATGTGTAAAGTGTCTTGGAGCTCAGACTGACTGGTGGTTAGGAAGCCTTGAGGCCTGCCTGACACAGCTTCAGGGCACAGAGAGGAAGGTGATTATCTCATAGCTGCCAGCCATTCAGCTCAAATAAAGACAAAAGTAACTCAGACTAACTAGGCGTTGAGACTGTAAAAGTGAAGCCACGCTCATGAACTTGCATGCCTTTGTGTCGTTTCTGAAACTTGTACTGTAGGTGTGATAAAGTCGCACAAAAACTGCAGTTTTATTTCTGTATTTGCAGACAAAGTATGTATTTCAGGTGCATTCTGATGAGAAAGAAAGCAAGAAAATGCTCTTTGTAACCTTGTAAAGATCTAAGAGCAATTTCGGTAATAGCAAATAGCATTTGATGCACTCTTTAAAAAGAGATTCAGTACAATAAATTGGTTCAAATAGATACACAGGCTATAATATCATTATCAAAACAAGGTTCTCACCTTGTTAAATTTTCTTACCAGACAACCTTTAGACAACAATAGCTGTGTTTAAAAATTCAATATCAGACCTTCTACATCAGTGCGTAAATCTTCACAGTGCAGTGCAAACTGAAGCGAATTGGTGTTGGGATTGCTTTCCCGAACATAAACAGTAAAAAACAAACTTGTCATTTTTTTTGGAAGAGTGCATTTCTTGCCTGTGATTTGCATAGTGCCGGGACTGCACCTTCATTTCAGGATTTGGGATAATCTCTTGTGCTCTCGGCTGTGTTTGTCTTTGGATTTGGAAAAGCTTGCCTACGAGAGTCTTTCTTTGGGAAGCGCAGCTCTTTTGGCAGGTGACAGGCACACACACCTGGACGTGTATGCATGCCCAGATGGAAGCTAGCGTGGTGGCAGCTGGCGTGACGTCCCCTCAGGACGAAGGCGCCGACAGAGGGGGGCTCGCCGGACGATGTCCTGCTCTGTCATTCTTTTAAGGAACTTCAGCTGGGTGGCAGCTGCAGTTGATGGAAGCAAAAAGACACATTTTAACAAAAAGGCAAAACTGGCAAGGAAACCGTGTTTCCCTAGTGTGCTAATCGAATCTATCTATCTATCTATCTATCTATCTATCTATCTATCTATCTATCTATCTATCTATCTATCTATCTATCTATCTATCTATCTATCTATCTATCTATCTATCTATCTATCTATCTATCTATCTATCTATCTATCTATCTATCTATTTCATTCCCTTCTCCTTTATCTGCGTGTGGCTCCCTGTGTGAGCCTCACGCCTCGTTCGCAGTGCCAACACCTCATTAGTACAATATGCAAATGAACTGGCGCAGGGCCAGAGGGTCAGAGCACAAACTGGAGACAGAATAATAGCACAATGGTGCATCTTTTTGTGTGCATGTGTGTTAGAGAGCGACTGAATGTGTGAGCCTGTGTATGTGTTTCGGTGTCTTCAAATGCCTATTGTGATTAATGTTAGTGTGTGTTTACCTGTCTGTCCGTGAGATGTGCCTGTGCCTGTGCTTTGGACACACAGTAACAGCTCCTAAAATCACCATAACTCACACACACACACACCGGTTGGTTTTTCTTTCAACCGTTGGTGACAAAGTTAAAAATCTTGCCTGTAACATTGTCATCAGTTGTCTCAGATTTTAGCCCAAATACATTCCTTGAGACATGAGGTTGCGTTGTGTGATTTACACCCTGCTTGGAATGGGAAACCCTACCCGGAGGTGAAAGAAGCAGATGGAAGCAGAGGAAAACTCAATCAGTCTGGAAGAAAAAAAAGTTGCCCTTTGGTATCATCAAGAGATGAAGAGAGCTGGAGGCCAAATTACCCATGAAAAATCAAAAGGTTACAGGGAGGAATTTAAAGGGAACATAATATGAAAGCGAGCTGCTCAGGCCGGTGGTTCACCTGTCAGCGGCGTCGGCTCAGTTAGAAGCGTCCGCTCAGGGCTGCACGTGGCATGATGAACATGTATAATTGAGGTTAACTCTCCATTTCTGATGGCGGTGGCTCAGTGCCCCGTGGCTGTAAAATATGAACTAATTATATCACACTGAGGTCTATAATATATATACAAGTGCATTTCATTTAATTAAACACAATAGAGCAATTTGGCATTGTGCCAGACAAAGCTTCTCCAATAACTTTTTTGGTTTGTTTTTGTAACAGAAATGCCCACACCTGGCATAACAACATGGACTGCTTCAGTTTTCACACTGCGCTTAATGACTCACACAGTGCAGGAGACAGCGGCTCCTTCTCAGCGAATGTTTAAAGGAGCTTTGAATTTTAACAGCAGAGAAATAAAAAGGAATGTGTAGTACAGTATACAGTATCACTACCATGAGGGCACAGTGTGACAGTCCAACAGCATCATATTATATCCTGCTTATTACACAGATTTAATTGTTGTTAATTGTTATTAATATCTGTTAATATCATTACCCAGGTTCTGCCTAAACCTTTCATGTTATATTTCTTTATGATTCATATATGTTGTCCAATTAGAAAATCCCTTTTGGAAAAACTGTGCTATGATATATATCACTTCTTTATTTTGGCTTTATTCATTCGTTCATGCACTCAGAGTGGGCATGAAGGAATGGCTGTGCTGGCTCACCCTGTCACACAGCCATTGATCTGCTCTGTGAGAACCTCTGGTGTCTGCTTAAAGGCATCCTTCATAGTTTTCGTGCAGTATAGCAGGGTGCAATAAAGGTACAATACTGTGAGAAAGGGGCTTAAGGTCAGGTAAGAATTCTCTTCTTTTAATGAGCGTCATCGTGGAAGCCATGTTTACTTCATCTTTTATGATTTAAAATAAACCCACATATATCTTATTATTTAAACTATACCAAACAGTGTAACAGACAAAATAGAGATATTAGGAACTTCATAACAAATTCAAAATTTCCTGTTAGGCACATCAAAATAATAAGATTTGAAATCAAACTTTACTTATTACTTTATAGGCAAATTTAAAGACGCGCTGGTGTATTTTTTAATTACTATTACATGTTTAATTTTCCTTTTTGTCTCAAGAGAAATGTCTGAATAGACACACTGCTGTGGTAGGTAGCGTCCTCACTGTCTGCACATGCATGCCTGCACACTCACATGCTGTTTTTGTTTCCTGTTGATTGGTTTGTCCACAAACCAATGACTTGTTCATTCATTTTACAGTCATCATTTCTGTTCAACTTCCTCAGTACTGTTTTCCATTTCTGAGTTTCCTTGTTGCCTCTGTTCACCTGTTTATTTTGTCCATTCGTAAAAAGAAGCCATTATTTCTCCCCCCCAGGCGAGAGACGACGATGGCCTCGGTGGGAAATTACCCCAGCACAGCTTTACTCAGGACACGCCCAGGCTTGTCTTCAAGACAAACAGCGATGTGCTTGTAAGGACCATAACCATTTAACACCAGATAGAGTTTAAGCTTGATGGCTCTTTGTTTTGATGTTGTTCTTTGTTAAAAGGGTATAATTTTCAAGTCATTTCTTCCTGGTATGTGACTGGACTGGTTCATATTTGGGCATTATTGTAAAAGTAGACAGACTCATCCTCAGCCCATTGATAACACAATAGAGACACTGCACTCAGGACTATAAACAGAAAAGTCACATACATTTGACTGTCATATTTTTTCTTTCATTTGCTTTGCTCATTTTCATTATACATCATGTTCAGTGACTTGTGTTTATAGGTTTATAAAAATAATCCACTACTCCACCAGATTACTCCACAGATTTATATCTTGTAGAGTAAATGTCTAATGATGAAGGTGGCAGTCATAATATTTAAAAACAATATCAAGCTGTAAGGCTGTAAGCTCAATCCCTATGTATTAACTGTTGATCACTACACTTCGTAAACTAAGCTTCTGATTCTCTTGTTAAACAGCCAATCAGATTAAAGCACTACAAACGCTGTCATCAAAGGTCCGCCTGGTGGCAGTGGTGCAGGACACACTGCAAACTCTGGGGTCACAGACACTCATCGTCGTCCCTCTGAAACAATTTGAAAAAGAGCAGTCGCAGAAAGGCTGCTCAGATGTTTGAGCTCGCTCCGAGTTTAGCTTAACATCGCCTGAACATAACAAACTCTGCACCTCGCTAGTTTGACCCATTTAAAAAAAATAGCTTAACAATGAAAAGTCTTGACATCACTGCCAGGTTGCCAGGCAACTATTAAAGTAGTAGCTGCTCCCTAGAAATTGACAGAACCCTTACTTACACCACACAATAGTGTTTTCCTGTTAAAAATTAAATGGATGAGATACAAGGTGTATTGATGAGGTATTTATCAGTGCATTTGGTTATGTTGTTTGTAGCCCTTATACTAAGATAAGATGCAGGCGTTAGCGTCATATTTAGTGTATTGATCTTCTCATTTTAGGAGTAAAACACTTTCCTAAAATGTCTTTAGGCTATAATGTCCCATGTGAAAGAGCAAACATATAGGTCAGTGTGATATATGTAAAAACAGTGAGAAGGGATTCTGTCTTCAGTCTGCTGCAGTGACATTCGAACACAATCTGGCAGGTCTGTCTCATCATTCTTTGCAGCTGAAGTTATTTTACTCACTGTGTGTGCGCGAGTGTGTGCTGTGAAATATAGTGCAATTGAGCTTCACCTGGCCAAGAGAGAATGGCCTTTGTATGTCACATCTATAATGACTGATGGGATGGCTGGCTGTGATAAGAGCAGCCTCACAGGGAGTGTAGTTCTTCTCCTCTTGGGCTTTTATCTGCTGTTTAAAAATGTCCATGCTCCTTTCAGATTTTAATGATGAAGTTGGGTAGTGTAGCCATTATAAAACACAGGGAGAAGATACCAGATATGTTTCTCCTTTTGTAAGCCAGGTAATTATAACCATCACAACAATGAATGAGGACATAGTTTGGTTAATCACAGTAATAAGTCCACATGTTGCAGATGGTCTGTTAAGCATTGCCAAAGTTTAATTTTCTTGTGTAAACCTCGGTGTAAGCTTTACTTTGTTTTCCTTTTCCAGCAGACCAGGTGGTTTAAGATGACAGTCTGTTGCCACATAATCAAGCTTTGGGACTGAATCTGGCGTACAGCGAGCACAATGTTTCTGTTTGCCTTTCTTAACATCACTGAGTCGTCAGGAGTGGATACTTTGCTGCAGATTGTTTTGAGTGTAAGGAGACTTAATCAAAAAAACATGAGAAAGCCTTGCTTCAAGCACCTGGTTCATTTTCATGGGTTTAATCCGTGTGTTTTGCACCATGCGATTATGCCAGCAATCTGAGAAGTGTCAAAAGAATCGCGTATCGACCTTAACAAGGGGCTATACAAGCCTGTCCCTTGATGCACTTTTTCCTGCTTAACACTCCTCATTCTGTGTACCCTCTTCATCCTACATATAAAACCACTTCAGGAGCTGCATCCTCTTATGAAACCTTACAATCTCTGCACAGTCTGAAACTTGCATGCCTCTTAACCTTCCTCCTCTTCTTCCTCTTCATTATCTAAATCCCCCTCATCCTCTGAATCTCTTTAACATCTGCAGCCTCTTCCTCATTGCCTGAAACTTTCTCATCTTCTACAACTTGTTGGTCCGAAACCATCTCTTTCTTCTCTGTGACTGCAGCAATTAATTGCCCCTTGTTCTATCCCCCGAACCCTTAAGAATGTCCCCTCCCATCATTAACCAATTATGCACTAAAACCAGTTAATGTCATAGGATTCTTGAATTTCACTCGTCTCCTCCCCCGGTTGGAGGGTGAGAGGAGGAAGAACATGATGCCTGCTGAGGTGATTCCGCTTGTTTAGAAGCACGATAATTGTTGCAATGCAAATGGTTAAACTGCACCACCAATGCTGGTTCGTTGGCCACGATGGAAATAAATGACCATAATTACATTCAACTGCAAACATCTGTGTGCAGGAGTGAGGAGAGAGTGAGAGCGAGAAAGAGAAAGCACAACTCCATTAGCGTAATGCGCAGTGAAATTTCACTCACGGTGCAGAAAGTCGTTAAGTGCTCTCCATCTGTCTTTCTGAGTCGAGGAAAATTTCAGCACATTTATTATTTAAAATATCTTGGGCCTACCATTATCAAACTCAACTTGCGAGAGCACCCTTTTGACTTTTACTCAGTCATGGCTCATTGAATTAGCTGGGACCAAATGGGCAGTGAAAAGAATTCAAGTGACTGACATCTAAGCAGGTCCAGCACAGCGCTGAAATAGAGCAGTCATCATAGCTCAATCTCTGATCAATTTTTTTTCTGAGGTTCTGTGTGTTGTCCAGTTGCTTGTCCTGAACTCTATTCAGTCTTTAATTTATCCTCCCTGAGTGACCTAGCCTGATAACTCTACTAACTTATTACAACTTTTTCCACAAATGTCTCTGCTTGAATAAGTGCGGGTTGTGGTGTAATCTTTGCAAAGAACCTGGTGTTTTACACATGTCGCAGCTGTAGGACAGCCTGCCATGTATTCTTTTGTAACCCTGGATCGTGCTACATTGTCTCTCCCCAAAAGTCCAGTATCTTTCAGCTGCTGCCAGACTCGATACTGCCAAATAAACTGATGTTGCTATGCAGCATGTAAAAAGGAGTTTATCCACCTTCCGGTTGCATCCCTCAACTTATTAACATTCAGCAGGGGGGTTTAAGGGTCTGTGTGATGGATGGATGTCGTTGAAGGGTCTGACAACTGATTAATGCCTTAATTATCTCCAGCGAGGACCTGCCACTCCTCCAAGAGCTGACAGAGTGAGCTGTGTGTGGCCTGACGAGTAACGCCGTGTTCAGGGCTCGCCCACTGCTATCTGCTCTAGCAGGGTCACATTCATTTTCTTCCCCAAGAAAAATGTGCACGTTTTGCGCTGAAAAGGTGTATAACATTGATGAAACAGTGCAGCAAGACATTTTTGGGAACTTTGCCACTGCATTGACTAAGAAAGACAACTTTTCAGTTGAGCCTTAACATGTTAGGATTCAGCTACGGTTTGCTGTCTGCATGCAGAAGTGATCACGCCTTATAGCACCCCAGAGATACAGCTACACTTCTTCATTATAAATGAAATGATCAGTTCTGACGACACTTTAAAAATCTAAATGTGACAAATGTATTCAGACACAGATTTGTAATCATTTTAATAGCTATGGTTATACATAACGTAATTTAATGTTGTTTTACACAATTTGCAGATGTCACCAGGATACTTAAAGGATTTTTGCAAATACATCTATGTCTATTCCCTCAAAAAGTTTGGAAGTTCTCCAAAACTTGTTAAGAAAAATGCTTTTGACAGTCATTATTAATTTATGTTTGTGGGTACAAATTGAAACTGAGCAGCAGAGGTCAGTTTATCAGGCATTTATACAGATATATATACTGCTATCAAGCATTTAGGCTCACTTACCTCTGATATCTGTAGTCGGCTTAGCACACAATTCATTAACAAGTGTGGAAGGCCACTCAAGGGAAATCATCCTTTTGTCTTGTAGTGCTTGAGGGGTTGGTCTCTTAGAGACATATGGTAAAATGGGAAAGTGCCAGCTGAAGGTGTGAATGGGCATTTCTTGTTTGGATGGAAAGTTAAAGCCAATGGCAGAACAAAATTATGTGCAATTAACTTTACATACATGATTTAAATTGAAAATGGGCTTATACAAACTTCAAAGTTCAAAATTTTCAGTCAGAATCCTTCAAGATTTTTGTCTCTCCAGATGGTGTGGAGGCTGAGCTTCCACTTCATTAGGGTACCTCAAAGAGGATTGTGTTGTATTCCATCAAAAACAAATTAAAAGTCTTTTCTATACATGATGACAGGTGCTGATACGATTTATGTGTTTTGTTTGTCTTTTCTTGCAGGTGTGTGACTGGTGCAAACATATTCGCCACACTAAGGAGTACCTGGACTTTGGTACTGGTGAGCGGAGGCTGCAGTTCTGCAGTGCCAAATGTCTGAACCAATATAAGATGGACATTTTCTACAAGGAGACCCAGGCTGCCCTGCCTGGTGCACTGTGTAATCCAGGACATGCAGCAGGTGGGGAGGGTAAGCCAGAGTGTGGTGGAGGGGTGCAGCTACTCACCCCTGAATCTTGGGGAACGCCATTATCGGACCTCCGACGTAAGGCTCCCTCACCAGGGGGGCCTTCCTCCAACTCTGTTTTGGCTTCTTCTTCTTCAGTCACCTCTCCTTCAGACACTGCTGCTATCTGCTCCCCGTCCTCCTCCTCTTCAGCCAAAATCCCCACACCCAGACCTCACGAGAGCCCCACTCTTCCTCCGCCGCCTGTTCCCAACTTGCATCCACCAGTTGGTGTTCCATCCGGTAGCCCTCCCATGGTGATGACACCCAGGGGACCTATGCCCCTGCCTCTCTTTATGGAACACCAAATGATGCAGCAGATCCGTCCACCATTTCTTCGCCCCTCTGCCCACCCTGGAGGTCCAAACAGCCCCCTGTCAAACCCAATGATACCTGGAATTGGTCCACCTCCCCCTAGGAACCTTGGTCCAGCATCAAGCCCCATGCACAGGCCTATGCTGTCTCCACATGTCCACCCATCCAATCCGAACCCTGGCATGATTCCGCCACACCCTGGTCTCCCCATGCCAGGCCTTCCCCCTTTCCCACCAGTTAACATGATGCCCAATGGACCCATCCCCCTTCCCCCAATGATGAACTTTGGCATGCCATCTTTAGCCCCATTAGTACCTCCACCAACTCTCTTGGTCCCTTACCCTGTCATTGTACCCCTTCCAGTTCCAATCCCTATTCCAATCCCAATCCCTTTCAACTCAAAAACGTCCAGGGACCAACCTGAAAACAGTGGCTCTGTTCACAGTGCCCCAGAGTCCTCAGAGGCCTCCGCATCTGTGACCTACTCCCCAGGTTCCTCTGGAGGTGACAGAGGGGATCAGAAGTTAGAGCCAGCAAGTGGAGAACATGTGTCCCCAGTACGTTCAGAGAGAAGCCGGACAGCATTAGTGGATTTGACTGTAAAAGCAGAGGACAATGCAGGCAACCTTTGTCTGGCTAGTTGCCCTGGATCCATGGACGGAGTTATTGACCTAACAATGGGACAGAGGTCATGCCAACAGCAGGTAATTCAGAGGATGCTACCTGGGGTCAAGGTCAAGGTAGAGGCAGAGTCTGAATCAAGATCTCCACCAGCTACTAGACTGGAGAGAGAAGTGAGGGGCAAACATGATGGTGAAGAAGAGGCTCTTCTCTCTAAGCTGGAAGGGGCCTCACATCCTAGCACACTGGAATCACCAGCCCCACCTTGCAGCAACAACAGCCCCTTTAGTGAAGCTGATCCCTCAGTGAGCCAGCTAAGTCCTATTTCCAAACCCATAGGTAGCACAGTACGGACCCAGCCCTTACCCATGCCACACCTCCAAACTAGCCCTGCTGCCCCATGCAATGTAATTGTCAATGGCACAGGATGGCATTCGCTTCTCACTCCTGCGTTTGAGTCTTGCCCTGATCTAAAAGGAGACAGGGTTGTAGGAGACGGAGAAGCAAAAGAGCTGCCAGCCAACGGTGACCTGGAGCACGAAGCCCTGAAAGAGAACAATTGCTCAGTAGGTGAATGGGAGCCGGGAAAGCGAGTCTCAGCACAAGATGAGGTTGTGGCCACAGCAGAGGGTAAGCCAGATCCTGACTCCAACTTGGAAGAGGGTGAGCATGCCTATGCCCTGCCGTTGTTGTCAACAGGGGGCTGTGTTGTCATCCAGCCTGTGCCAAAGCCTGCCGCTGACAAGACGGCTATCCTGTCCTGCTCAATCAGTGCACCATTATCAGCAGCCGGGAGTCCTGAACTGGAGCCGCCAATGAAGAGAAGGTGTCTGCGAATTCGCAATCAAAATAAATGAGGTGAGTTCTCCCCAGAGTCACCTCACAAAAAGTTCACACAGGTTTATTCACTTACATCAGTGCCCATCACATTATCACACAGCTTGTTCTTTAAGATGTTTCTCAGAATATCAGTCATTTCCTTCACTCCTCCTATGTTCTATCTGTTTGATATTAATATTAATCTTCAAATCTGGAAACAGAATTATTTTATGTCTCAGAATTTTACATTGTGATGCTTAATTCAAGGCTGTGCACTCACACAGACAGTCAAACAGTTAGGTGATTACCCCAAAATGATGTCAAAGTGCATGCTTTGCAGACAGCAGGTGCTGTCTGGCGATGTATTTGAATGTCACCAGGGCCTTTTGCATGAGCTGGTTCTGAAAATTAGTAAAAAGATAAAATGATGCTGCACAACTTAAACAAGTTTTCATACTTCTAGATCATTTAGGCAGAACTATAATAGAATGAAACATTAAGACTTGAAATCAGATAAAAAATATGTATTCAAATAACAGCACACTAGATGTTCTGCATGTGTAGTCTGTTTTTTTTCCACATGAGCTTGCACATCACTCCCATTTTATCTGAAGAAGAGCACTTGTTGCTTCACAGTGACTGGCAGATTACCTCTTTGGGCTTCGGAATGAAAATAGGAAGTCTTTCATGGCAAAGGATTTAGTCAGCCCATTAATGGTAAATTTAATGATGCACTCCTGGAGTTATTAATTAAATGAAATTGTATTCAAGAGCAATTGAAGACCAATTCAGGTTGTGGTAACACGAGGCGAGTGCTCTGAATAAGATTAATTGGTTACGACAAAAGATGGAACTCAAGCACCGTGCACCTTTAGCACTGCTGAAAGCAAACCAGCAGCTGAAATGAACACAAGTGATGAACTGTAGCTTACTCTGATTTGACGCTGCACTATTTATGATTATTGATGTGAGAATCTCACCTTTTTATTATAAGGCAGCAACAAAATTAACAGGATTAAATAAAAAGTGTGAAAAAAATCCTTCACTGTTACAACCGCCAGGGATCATACAGGGGTAAAATGAATATCACAAGACATTCATTGTGAAACATCTAAAATATTATGTAAAATTTATGCCACCAAAGAAGCAGAAGCTGAATATTTCATTCTTTATTTGCCCAAAAGTGTCCTATGGCAGACACTGTACCAGCAAGAATAAACCCCAATTTAGGATTCACTGCTAACAATCTGCAAAATTAAAGGTGGGGCTGCCAGCTTGAATTTGTGCATCAACTTTACTGAAAACAGTGTGTTTCTCCTCCCACTGTGTTTCACAGATGGATGCTCTGAGGACCGTAGTGCCATCAATGACACTCACTTGTCCACCCCCACCTCCAAACCCTCACCACTCTGCACACACACACACACTCACTGTTCTCGCCCATCGTCCAGTCTACCAGCACCACTGATCGCCTTCGACGACCGACGAGAGTCCAAACAGACATGATGTTTCATAGCAGAGCGGACAGAACTTCTTTTATCTGTGAGACAGACAACTGCAGCAAAACAGCTTGACCTTCAAACTGAGGACAGTTTATTCCTACAACAGGAGGACTTTACCCCACTGCTTCTCTCCTCTCTCAGCCCACACTGCCCCCTTTAGACTTTCTCCAACCTCCCCCTTTCAAATGAGTGCTCTCTGTATTGTCCTTTACTATGGAACATAGCTGCTGAGCCTCAAAGAGAGATCGGTAAAATGCTCCTGTCCAACCTGGTGCCGCATCATTGGCACAAAATCTCTGCTAAGTGTGACTTTCCTCACTAAAGTACAGACTGATTTAATTAAATCTGGCCTTTGTTTGTCCACAACCAGCAAAAATGTCCTTGCCAACCTAACACCAAGTGTTCTGGGTGAGTCTGATAACAAGCATGAATACAGCGGAGGCAATATGACTAAAGGGCAATTTAAAAAAAAAAAATCTTTCAATCAGAGGCCGGAAAACTGTCCTCGTCCAAATCAGAGATAATGTTAACCTTCACCAGCAAGTAATGGTGTGTGGGTGGAATCTTGCCATTTTCGGTGGCATGTGTTTGCCCTTAAACTGAAGTTATTGTTACACAAGAGCAGGCCCGAGTTGTCACAAAGATCATTCCTGTTATTGACATTTTCAGCCTGTGTGCATTAACAGCAAGCCGAGCTGGTAACAGTAAAACAGGCCCCCGCTGCCTGAGAACATTTTAAGGCTTACTGCACAACCAAAAGAAGTGGGATGGCATGGCAATGTGGAAACTCTGCCAACATGCAAGGGGGTACTTGCTACCGCAGGCTAGTACTTAATCTTTTCTATAATACATTACCAGTGATGTTCCTGTCATGGGTTAGTTTGAGATTGCACTGAATTTAGAGGGGAAGCCAGCTCAGTCATAAATTATTCTAGAGCAAAAACTGCTGAAGTTACACCACGGAAGTATTTCAACAATACGTACAACTTGATTTTGGCAATAATTTGCAACACATTGCCTCCACTAACCCTGCCAAGTTACTTTTTT
This sequence comes from Parambassis ranga, assembly GCF_900634625.1. NCBI lineage: Eukaryota > Metazoa > Chordata > Actinopteri > Ambassidae > Parambassis > Parambassis ranga. The sequence continues at coordinate 12,133,293 of NC_041042.1, forward strand.
TTTGCCAATTCTTTATTTTTTTAACCCAAATTTTAAAGACAGTGTTGTCCTTGACTCAATGTCATGCTCTGTGTACAGCCTTTTGGGGCAGTTTATGTTAACGCAACACACACAAGTGTCACCCATCCAGTTTGATCTGATCCAGTTACACTGTGGCTTAAGCCTGTGAGCTGGGCACCGCCAGACAAAGGCAGCATTTAGTTTACACTCCTATGGAGGAGGTACGTTGTATCAGAGTGAGACAAGGTATTATCATTTGCCAAAGGCCTCTGGTGTGTTGAAACAAAACATGTCACCTTGGTTTTAGTGGAAATTGGATTTCAAACTGAGGATTTGACCAGATAATTTATAGTTGCCAAAATAACAAGCACTTATTTAAATAAAACATGAATAGAAAATACAAGAGGACTTAAGTGGATGTCAAAAGCAGTATTATTGTCATTTTTTATTTGTTGTTTTTTTTTGGGGGGGTTTACCCAACCCATAAATATGTCACTCTAAGTAGAGGGGAGTACAGTTCAGGTTTAAAAAGACAATGCAAAGTCATCCTCAATCAGGCATTACACTAGATATGAAGAGTGCTATGTAATCCCATCTCACTGTTTGTCCTGCTGGCTTTTTTTTTTCCTCTGTCACCTTGGGACACTGGGCCTCATGCAGGCAGAGATAGGCATGCTCTTATTTTTAATTATTCTCATGCTGTTGGTTGATTTCTGGGATACTTTGAGATTTTAGAAAGAGTTTGGTGTACTAAAATAGTACAGAGAGGTAAACACAAGATTCAATTTTGAATAACATAAAAAATAAGCAAAAATCAAAATTTAGACTCAGAACATAATCTTATAATTTGGCATTTCATTTGAAAGAAATGAATACTTTTTTCCCGATTAGTCCCACTTACGACTTTTTGTATCCAGATTTTGAACCTGAACCCTTATTGCCGTCGACAGGACACCTGTCAGTGCTGCCTCTCCAGTCAATTCTGGAATTCCTCATGTAAGACATCCTCCTGTTGTCATCATCATGGAGGTCTAAGCTTGAATAATGGGTGCTTTTGTATGTCAAACCATTTATTTTTTAAATTTAAGTCTTTTAACTCTTTTCTCTCTAACATCAGTACTGACGCTGTGTAAAACATCTGTTACACACTTCCTCTACCTTTTTTTGATGGTATCTCTTTAGTTCCTGAGCTGCCCTTACAGCATAGTGTTTCAGACATGTTACCTATGCTCCAATTTATGATCAATCAATGGTTAAAATATGGATGATTTGTGTTTGGTGCATCTGGATTTTACCTCTCGCAGAGAGAAATGATTTGTTGCTGCATGAGGCCCATTTTATCCACACACCTATTCACACAAGCATGTGCACACATGTCACACATCTACATACACAATGCTCATTGTAAACTTTGTGTACGTGTTTTGTGTGTGAGGTGCAAGCAAGAGAGCCCCGGCTGAGATTACAGAGTGTTGACTCAGAGTAAGCAGTGTGCAACTCTATCTGTTGCCTGTTCGTCAGGCATGTAGGCTTAGCTTCCCTATTGCCAAAGCCCAGTTTAGATGTCACTTTAAGCACTTCTTTGCGCCCCATTGCTTCATATGTCTGGAAGAAAAGGCAGTGAAAAATGCTCTGCTTTGTCTGCCGAACTGCTTTTGTCTTTAAGTAGAGATGTTTCTTTCTCTCTCTCTCTTCAAAATTGCATAATTCCTTGCAAGCTAAAAGCACAAAAAGTGCTTCTGTGAGGGGTGAGGTGATCGGGTCAGGATTTAGTGTCCATGTGTGGCCTAGTGAGTTCTTTTTTCATCCAAAATTCATTCCAAAAATAACTAACCTATTTGACAGAACTACTTGTTATCCCCTGGAAGAACTAGCCTAGCTCAGTATATCTGTATTTATTTACCACCTTGTTCTTGCTTTTTACTCCCTGTAGAACACATGCCAATTGCTTCAGTGACCCCTCTTCTGGTGCCCCCATCAGGCCAAATTTCAAATTTTAGTCTGTGTACTAGCTGATCTCTCAGACTAAGTAGGTCATACAGTTAATCTGAAATTTCATACGTGATGAACAACAATCCATTCATATGTCTGCTTTCTCTCCTGCTTGACACCTTTACACACACACACATACAGACACACACACAGGCTACAACAACATGTCCTATTGTGTCTGATCCTAATCTGCTGTGTTGGCGTTACAAGCAGTATGCTGTCCACGCCTGAGACGGACACTGAAGATATAAAAGCCTAACTTTCACATGGAAATCCTGGACCACTGAATCAGTCTTTGTGATGGCAACCAGACTTGTGACAAATCTCCAGCATTCCTTTTTTTTTGATGATGGACTGCAGGCCTGATCAACAGCCTGAATTATGCAATGACAACAAACTCTAAACTTAATAGAAACAAGCGGTCCACAGACAAAACAGAACATGAACGACTTCATGTTACTTTTCAAAAACAACAGAGAAGTTGCCTTAACTCTTGCTTGTATAATCTCCACAGTTAAGACAATGATGCTCGCTTGTAACAAAGACTCTCCCTTCTTTGTACAAAATAAAATATACCAGAAACAACAACTTTGTTATCTTGCTAGTGTCAATGTATAGATGATAAGCTTTTTTCTGTAACTTGTATGGACTGTCACATTTTTGCTAAGAAGAAGAAAAAAAAACCCTCCTCCCCAAGTTCCCTGTTCCTAAACATCCAATCTGTTCTACGTTTTAACTCGTGGTGGACTGTCAATCTTTTTGTGTACATTTTATAGTATTATTTATTGTTGACAAGATTTTGCATTTGCAGAAAAAAAAAAGAAAAAAGAAGTGAAGGTGGTTTGACCTGCGCATTCTATTCCGATGTAAATGCCTGGTGAAAACAGTGAAATCCTTTTTTTAATTATTAAAATGGACAAAATGGTGATATGAGGAGGTCTTTTTTTATTATGACGTTATAACAAGTGGCCAAATTGCTTTGGAATTTTTTTTAATTTGTTAGTTTTTTGTGTTGTAACAGTATTTGTTTCATTCAGTGAATTGCCCATGAAGACAAATAAATAAGAGGCACACACAACTCAGTTTCAGTTGGCTCTTATCTGTTCAAAAGACAAAGAACACGCACATGAAAAGTACCGTAATACAAAATGACCTGAGGTTTTGACGTGGTTAATTTCTATATTATATTACTTACAACATGTAAAACATTTCAACCAACAGAATTTGTAAAACATATTATTAATAAGTTACACATGAACTTCAGTGCTGTCACATTTTAATTGCAAGTTTTAATACAAACGCTGATTTAAAAAAAAAAAAGGTGTGCAGGAAAAAAGAAAAGTGTCACAAAAGGTGGCTACATACTGTGCACCAAAGATATAATTTAAAAAAAAATATTCCAAGACCACATAAAGAAGCTAGATAAGACATTAGGTCCTTTAAATATGCTGTCTAAGCCATATTTATATCAGGTTTGGGATGGAAAACATTGTAAGAATGCCACACGATGTTAGTCAAATACACTTATGTTTACAGTCATGCTGTTTTTTTTAAATAATTAAAGCAAAAGCAATAAGGCGTTAAACCACAGTTTAGAATAGTGAATCATTCATAACAAACCAGGCTTCGGTCATTTGGTCATTTAAATATTCATGGACATGACAGGGTCAATTAAAAAAAAAACTGCACCACAGTGATGCTGCTGGTTAAGTACTTATTTCTTGACAAGGACTAATCAAAGATAAAGTGTTGCTTCTTAAATAATGTAAATAATTCACTATTTTACAGAAGTCTGTTTGTTTTGTGTTTTATTGAAGACATTTCTGCAGCTCTGTGGGGCAGACATGGATTTAATGGTCTCTAGCGCCATCTCATGGATTCTGAGAGGAGGCAAAGCTGGTTTAAGTGCAGATGACATGTATCATGATTTGAGACTCAAAATCATTTATTAATTTTAGGACTGTCAGTGTCAGTCAGCACTGAGCTGATTTATTCACTGATATTTTACCCTATTTTCACAGGTGGATGGAACTAAATTAAATTAAGATATAGAATATTGTGATATTTAGTGCTAATACTGAGCCTGCGACTGCTTTTTCCAGACATCACCTGTCAAACACACAATATATCTGCTGCTGTGGCCCATTTATTCCTTGGAACACTTCTGTTCTGTAGGCGGTGCTTGTGTTTTCATCTGTTCCATGAACAAGCCAAGCCATAATAAGCCCTTATAAAGAAATGTATAAATGCATCATTTCCTGTTAGAGGATTTTTTCTCTCCCAGGAAATAGCACACACACACACACACACACACATCAGCATGGTATTTAATAACACACATATAAATGGCTACAGGTTAAATGTCACCCTGAGAAGGAGAGACAGGAAAGTTGTACAATTATGTTTGATTGAGTACATTTTGATAAAATAACACAAACTTTTACACACTTTGAGATAAAAATTCAAAGTTATAAAATCTAAATGTGAAAATTAATTCTTCAGAAATGAGAAAAACGTGCTAAATTTTGATTAACCTGTTGAGCTTGTGTCCAAAATGTTCAAAAAATGCGATTAAAATGGACAAAAATAAAAGTTAGTAACATGAATTTGGAGAATTCTGTGTGTAAATTGTATTTATATTTATATTTTTCAAATACCTGGAAGAAGTGTGAGTAAGAACAGGGTCAAACGACAAAGGTGGAGGTGTTGAAGGACAGGACAGATGCATTATGGGTAATCGAGTCCTCTGCGTGTTGATGTCAGGGGGAGGAGAGAAACTCCAGCAGCCTCGGTTGGAGTGTAGATGTGAGTGCAGGGTAAAGAATTCCGCCGCTGGAGGACTTTTCTCTGCGAATAAAACTTGTTGTTTTTCTTGTGAGCACAGCGCTGAGCGAAGACAAGACGAGGAGGACAAATGCGAAAATGCGAGAAGAAATCCAGGAAGAGAGTTCGTGCCTATTAAAAATTCAGCGCGGGAGAACAGACATTATTTTCGCCCTTTCGGATGACTTGTGGCAACACCGAGGATAAAGTACACTTCTAAACGTTGTTGAATGGGGTGAAACGAAGCGGAATTTTCTCCTACAAAAAAAGAAGCGAGTCCAAAGCATTTCCAGGCGGCCAAAAAAAAACCCCAGAGGGAAAGGGGAGGAGAGGGGGCCAAAGAAAACGCCCTGCTGCTGCTGCCTGTTGCTGCCTGTGTCTCCAAATTCAAACTTTTATCGCCGAGGTGGGGAAAAAATGCATCTTTCATTTACCGCGAGGTGAAAATTCAAGTGTAATGTCGCCAGAGATGAACTGATAGAGAGCTGAAAGGCCGCAAGTTTTTGGGAAGCGGGGAGTCTGTTGTTTTTTTCCCTTCTTTTTTTTTAGTGGAAGAAATTCTCTCCTCATTGTGCACACTATTCCTGTTGGAAGCGATTTGGGTGGGCTGGGAGCCCAAGGCTGCTCCGTCAGGCCTACGGCCATTAGCCAGGAACAAAGAGGGTTCACATGTAAACTCCAAACACTTTGGGAAAACCTGTTGATATTTTCGGCGCAACTTTTAACCGAGGAGGAGGTGCAGCCATGTCGCAGGGCGCCGAGAGGCGGATGGAAACCCGGCTGAAGAAGCTGGAGGACATGATCAGGGACCCCAGGTCTGCCATAAACCTGGAAAGTTTGCTGGTGAGTCAAGTGGGATACACCTCATGGATTATTAATGATGCCATGTTATACCGCTAGGCACGGTGTACACACGCTTTAGTAACTGTATGCTGGTGGCATTTTGAATCCTTCTGCTGCCCAGTAGTCCTATGATTGCTAGCTGCTGCTATCTGTTAGCATTGTTGTTGTTTTTTTAAAGTTAAACAGTAAAGTTAAGTGATGCCATTTATTTATTTCTTCTTATTTTAATCCCATACCAAGCAGTTCTTGTCTGCACACAAATGAGACAACGACAACAGTAATAATAAGATCAATGTGTTGGATGCACTGTAGACAGGCCTGATTAATAGTTAAGACTCAGTGCAGACAGTGCAGTTTGGGGCTCTTTGAAGCGTGTCTACAGATTAGGATTAATTTGTGGAGAATGTCCCACTTGGTGTGTTCATGGAGACTAATATTTCCGGCTAAAACTCCCATCTGGGAGGCACTTGGGCCCACAGAACCACAGCAGTCCTACATACAGCTATGCAGCTACTGCTGTCATCCCACACTGATATATATGTATATACACGTCAAAAGGATGATATCCACATCTGTGAAACAGTTTTTATATATTGAACTGGGCCTGGGATTATACTCAGATTTAGTTCTTTGAACTTTTAGTTTTTTTTTTTTAAAATATCCTTGATATTTGAACCTTTCCACCTTTACCACCTTAAACAATATTTACCTTCGACAGTTAACATTTAGCAGGGATTAACACATCTAAAGGAACTCGAATAAGTACACACTTTAAACCACATATTTGCCATGCATTCAGTTGACACAGGCTAGTTGAAACCAATTAAATCACTGCTACCACTGAACTTTTTAAACACTTCTACTAGTTGTTGAACTGATGTTTTGTTTTCCTCACTGAAATACAAAGGTGCATTTCCTGATTTCTTTCTCTCTCTCCTCTAATGTAAAGAGTTCAGTCTTAAATGCCCTCTAACTAGCTTCTGCTTTGTTTATGTAACCACTTGTGTGTCATTACATCAACAGACCTTTATTGTTGACTACATATAGATCATGTGTGACACCCAAGCTAAAGGAAACTCCCCTCCATTTCTTCTTCTTTCTGAGAATTGAAGTTATGTTGCAGTGGACTGATAGTTAACATGTCAGTTTTTCACTGTGTATAGTGAAAAAAAGAGTCCAGGGTATAATACGCTATGGCAGATGCCTTTGGATGGTTTTAAGATGACCTAAAGTTGCATAAGGCAGTGGAAAAATCCTTCCATTACACCAGTGTATGTCAAGACATAGATGGGAAAGAAGGTCTGTTTTCCCAAAATACATTCTGGTGATGGTCATGGACATTTCTCCACAAATGTGGCGAGCCGGAGTCACTAATGTTCTGTGTTTGCTGTCATCCTGTGTCGGATTGTGCTTACTGTAATTCTGAGCCAACACTGTGATCTGGCTTTAGCTGTAAAGTTACATCTGTTCTGGTGGCGGTGTTTGAATTTCTGGCCCCCTAACTGGATCTGACAGAGGGCAAACACACTGTCAGGTCTATCTTAAAAAGCATCACCTCACCCCTTTTAATGGGCCCCATCCAGCTCGGGGCCCCTTGTACACCCCCTCCTCTGTCCCCCCCCTCCCCTTCCACACAACTTGAGGCACACAACTCCTGCTCTATTCCCTCTTTCCTTAAAACATTTAGCAGAATACTTACTTGAACACCGGTGGTGTTTACATCCTGCACACAAGCTGGAGAGAGAGAGGTGTTGAGTGTTGGAGACAAAAGTTGAGTGGGAAGCATGCGTAGGAGAGAGCAGGCTGCAGTTTTCCATTTTTAGCAGACTCTGTGAAGAAGTTTTGCTGCTAACAGTAGGATTCAAATGCAAACACTGCAGGCTCACATGTCCTATTTTGCTGGTGGAACAAAAACATGCACACTTGAAGCGCCTTGATAATTGGCACGTATTTGCTAAATGATGATGACAAATAATCACAAATTCCATGCGGTAGTGGCGTAGCAACAGGGAAAAAGTCAGAAGAACCTGCATTAGCATTTTAGTGATTGGTTTCAGACTTGTGGGTGGGCTAGTGTGAGGATACATAGAACTGACATAGAGGAATCTGTAGCATCTGTCCAGTAACTTTCATTACAGATAGCTGATCCTTTGTTAATGTAACTAGCTAATGTTTTCATCTGCAAGGAACTTCTTTTTCCCCATTTTTCTAACAAGAAAAAGTAACATAAATGCTGCTTAAGTGCTGCTAAACTCTGTGGGTGGTACATTCTAATTCACTACATTGCTTTTATCAGCATTAGATCAAGTGTAACCTGAAGTCTCAGCAACCTTCCCTTTGTGCAAACCACAGTGATCATTATTTGGCAGCAAACCTCTGCTGACTGAAGTGCTGGACTTGCTTGTCAGCACAGAGCACAGGGAGTGATTGTTGAAGGTAAGCAAAAGAAAGGGCATTTTCAAGATAAAATAAAATATGAACCCTTGATTTGGAGTCACTTAAGTTGCCTTTCTGGCGTTCTGAGGGAAGTGACTTCATTTAGTAAATAGTTGGCAACTATATATGGGGCTCAAAGTCCCTACGAATGACTGCACTTTCCCCTTTCACTTTAGAGCCTTATCTCTTTTTCTCTGGCTCTGCCTCACTCTCAGGCTACAGCTCAGCCCCTCCTCTCTGGCTTGTTAAACACACTGCAGGTATTTTAACTGTTGCCCCAGTCCAGTGTCTTTTGATTCTGCGGCAGACCTGGCACGTCCAGATAACTTTAAGTGCAAACAGTGGTGGATGTGAATAGCTGAGAGGTAGTGTGATGTCTTCCAGATCATCTCTTAGGGACAGTCCCTGGCTAGAATATTCATCAGTATAATGCTCTCTTTATTTAGCACTAAGTGACATTGCTTGTTTTGTTTAATGGTGTTTATAGATTATATTCTCTCCTCTCCTTTTAGCCACATCTATCTTGATATTTATCACTCTTCTCACCTCTTTTTGTTACCCCCACCACACATCACCTATACTGACCTTCTCCTTTAATGTGTAGCTCTTCAGAGAGGTTAGGGTAACCCCTGCATGTCATCTTCCTTTTTACCCTGACAGGCAACCTGATACTAAACTCTGCTTCATCTCTGGAGTGCAGTTGAGTTGGTCTCAGGCAAGCAGCAACAGCAGTCCCAGCTTCAACGTGCTAGCTGGATAGAAACACTGCCTTATAAGGCACTGGGGACGGTGGCCCCAGCCAATTTTTTTTTCTTCAAAACAAGCCAGTCTCTCTGCTCCACACCTCCTCTGGTGAGACGGTTGGGCCTCTCCGTGGTCTTTTTTTGGGTTTTGCTCCACTTCAGTAAAGAAGACCTGGTGTCTTCCTCCGGCTGTGCAAACTGTCAGCAGTCTGAAAATGTCATCCCTCACTTCATTTATGTAGCTTCTGGTCTTCTTTGGTGGCCAGAGCAGGGAAACTTGCTCAGGGTTTTCCTTATTTATTTAAGATGACCCATAGATGGTTGAATACGCTTGCTTTATGTTAATCAAATATTGCCCTTAATTAATATTAAACCAGGGAAACATATATACATAAATAAACTTAGCATTCTCAGCTGATTGATTATACAGAACAGAATACTGCTGAACGTGCCTATCTGTGGATTTCATCATCTTAATATGACATATAGGCTAGAAGCAAATCTACAAGGGGATTTGTTAGTGTGCTTACAATGGTATATGATTTTCATGTGAAAGGAAATGTATGCACCCTGAGATTTGTCTTAATCTAGTGGATCTTCTTGTCTAGACATAAAGACTGGTTGAGATTGTAACTTGATACAAACTTCAGGGATTTGCTAATAATACAGCAGTCAGCTCCTTTCTGCATAGTTTTTGAATATTACAGCTCTGATGGTTTTGACTTTTGAAGAACTTTCACTTCCCACACTGATCAAAGTGGCTGGGTCATGAACTCAGTTATGCAAAGTGGATGGTGAGCAAGACAACCCGCTGAATTTGTTTGTTGTCATATGCACAATCTTAACTCTGTGAATGTTAAAGAGTTGGGTACCTGAGTCTTGGTGTATTTTTAGTTTCCAGTGAGGGTGTGAGTGAGAAGAGAGGAGAACAGGACGCTCCCACGCATAACACACAACCCATCCATCTGGCCTCAGCGTTATCATTCCATCACAACCTGCTGGTGCAACACAACCTCCTACACGCACTCCCTTTCACACATAAACACACAGTACGCATAGGCTTGGGTACTCATGGACACGCATTTGCGTTCATTTTCACAAGCAAAACATTAGTCAGTTGATCTTAGCAACACACAAGCTGCATTGTTTGCAGCCAGCAGCAACAACAGAACAACATACAACACATTACAACACAGCTGTGGAGTTCATACAGCTTTCTTTTCCTGGAACAAACCAAAACAGGAATATTTGGATGCATGTAGTTCAGACCGGCAGTATTCAATGCCGAAGCTGGCAGTTACAATTCAAATAGTTTATGCCAGTACTGAAAATGTTTATATACTCATTTATCCATGTTCATGCAAGAGGATTGAAACTAAAACGATGTGAGGAAATGTAGTCTAATGACATCATTTTAGTGTTTAGTTGTTTCTTTATTGCAAGTTGGCCCCTTATATGGGTTCATTTACACGAAAACGTAGCTTCTTTACCACATGTAATAAAATACTATTAAATTTTATGTATATCAAGAAAAAAAATGTTTTTCCAGCATTAATACATTTTGGCATCATGGGATTGGAAGTTTCAATTAATAATTTAATCAAGAAGTTATTGACAGGTATTAAGTGTTACATTATCTGAGGGATGAGGCAATATCCACATGGTTCAATCAAGAGTGGAGTTTGTCTTGTCTTGAATGATTTGAGGAACGTTTTTGAGGCCTCTATTTTGCAAGAAAACAGAATTTATCAGTAGCTTTTTTTCTTTCTGAACATTTTCACTCAGAAAACAGAAAAACCCTTTAATGAAAATAATTGTTTACATCACTTTAATAGCTGATACTAGCAGACATCATATCCAGTAGGCTGTGTGTGTTTTATATAATAGTGTCCAACTGATTAGGGGAACATCTGTGTGGGTATTTAGTAAATGTACAGTTTAAGGTTAACGTGCAGGAGGACCTTATGTAGATGCAGCACTCCCTTTCCTATCTTTCCTGGCACATTCTTTAGTATACTTAATAATAAAGCGTGGGTGCCAAAAATGCGCAGGGCACCGGAGCATGGGACAGAAATCTGTCAAAAGCAAGAGTAAGACATACTCTTGTTATTCCCCGAGGAGACATTAGCTGTGCTATTTATGAGCTCAGGAATCTTGCCGTTGTGTCTTTCTTGGAGAGTTTACGGGCCCTGCCTGGCACGGTCCCCCTGCTCTGCCCTGCCCACCGTTTATCCCCACAACTATTTTTAAAACGGCTGGAATTCAATCAAAACATTAACTTTCTGCTCAATCCTTTTAAAGCCCAAAGCAGTGCTGCTTATTTTCTGTTCCACATGCCTGGTGATGAGATGGGTATGAGGAGAATAAGGGGTTTTTATCTTGGGGAGGTGGGGTGGACTACAAGTGGAGTATAGAGAGGTATTGATGTGAATAGTTATTCCTTTTTGTGTTTAGCTCATTTCAGGTTAACATCCTTGCATTCCTCACTGGTTGATCCACGTGGCTTTTTATAGGGTGATAAAGAGTGGAAGCAGGCAGGGGGAGAACGACTTCTCCATAATGTCAACAGCAGGTTGGGTAAATAAAATGGGAAAGAATAGAATGTGCAAAAATAGAGTTCTTATAAAAATCCTGCCTGCTGCTTCTTCCACTGGTTTCCACTCTTTGTGTTTTGCAGGAGTTGCTAAGCAACCAGCCATAACCCACTGCTTGGATTACAGTATAGCAAAGATAAAATGCAATCTAACCACTCATACTGATAAGCCTAACAGATACGCAGATACTCCTATCCACTCAGGAAGACATTAGTGTAAAGTTGTTAATGTGGCTGTACAGGAAGGTGTCCCATATATATCACAGTGTGCTAAAGAAACTGACAGAATGGTTTGCAATTATTAAGATCGATCGTTTCAAAAACATGACTCTCCCTTAGATGTAAATGAAGCTAACGTTACTGTGGACAAGGAAGGCAGGATGTGTGTTTGTCTGGAATGCTTCCAGAACCGAGATAACAGTGTGTCAGTGCAAGTTTCAATTGTTCATCCAGCTTTTACACTTCCCCAGACACTTGTTGCTTATTTAATATTCATAAATAGCCACTTCAGCTGAGTAGCTGAGAAATGTCCTCCAGAGTCCTGTTGGCATTTTTTACAGCAATGCTAATGGAAGCAAATTAGAGGAGCTGCATGCAGTCATTTCTCCTGTGTAGCTCCAATGCACTAAACGGCTTATTATTGATGACTTTTGGGGTTTCTGTGAATTCTAAAGTCTTAAAATGTGGTTTAGAAAAGCATTTTAAAGGTGGATGCTGCCTGTTTACAAAACTGTAATGTATCCTCTTCTATGGCTGAGTCATCTCAGGCTAAAGGTTTTTCATTTCTTACACCCCCAGATGCCACCTCATCTGCCAGCGCAGTTTAATTTGCAAGCAAACACAAATAAAGAAACAAAACAAAAAAACAACTGTCTCCACTGACATGATAACACTTAAACGCAGCAAAAGATGTACAGAGCCACTGGCACCTCTCGTCATCACCAGGGCAACGGTCATTTATTTATTTATCCTTCCCCCACACATGATTCATCTTATTTAGAGGAGAGATGTAGAAACAAGAGAGAATGGAATAATATGGCACCATGAGGTCCAGTTTGTAGATAGGGAATGTTTGTTACATGCCTGTAGCGAGTCCAACCATTACAACAGTGTTTACTTTGCATTTCTCGTGGCAACTGTGAACGAACTTTTTCATGTCCAAAGTTGGAAATCTGTGGAACTGAATCCCGTCTACATTGGATTCTTTATTCGCCAGCTTTCTTTGCCCGACATGCTGCTTTGTTATGGTTAAGACTCTGGTATTGATGGTTTGTTGTGGAGCACATGATCTGTCTCCTGACCCTGTTGGTGAATTAATTTTTCCATTTGTTGTGTTAGAGAGATAAGCGATCAGAAAACTGGCAGAGATAAGTGTGTTTTACCGCAGGCTGTGGGCAGCAGCCGTTGTAAGAAGAGTTAAACATGTTGTGCTTTTGTGGTTTGCTAATTTGCTTCTGAGAAATGTGTTCATTCATGCAGATGGTTATGATGGTTTCTAAAATGATCACCTTTGGATTTTCACAGATACATAAGGTTAGGGCTGTTTTAATTTAATGACACAATCAATTAATTACTTATCATAAAAGAATAAAGCTGAAGAGAAATAACATCATTAGCATTTAAACATTTACCAACACTGAAAACTAAATGCATGTTTATATTACAACTGTTGCATGAAGTTGGAAAATGATCTACTGTATGTGCTTTGTAGGCTAGACGGTAACATGTCAGTAACATCGCTGCTGTATACATAGTGACTGGTTGTTGTTTTGCCCTTTAGACGCACAGTATAATGGATGGCAGCAAAATTGGAAAGACCAACAGATAGAACGTTGACTACACTAAGCTAACGGTAGTGATGACAGACCCCCTCCAGAGCTGTAAACCTAGGGGAAACGCTGCAAATCATAAGTTCAGTCATCTTTCATGTGCAGTCCTGTATTTGTAAAATATTTAAATGATTGTTATCTTTACAGTTTTCATAGTTGAAATTCTGTTGCATATGTGCATACAAGGTTACGGCCATGATGCATTTAAAATGTGTGTGTGTTTTTTAGTAGCAGCAGAGAACGCTGCCTCAGAGGAAATGACTTGCACGCAGGGACTGACTTCATGACACAGTGAAATTATCTGCCAGCCCTGGGGTGGGGTGGATCATTTCCTGTATTGCCATGCTCGTCGAGGAGATCCTTGTGTGTGTGCTTGTTGGGTGTATGCACACAGACACCCGGCAACTCCTCTCCACCCCCCAGCGTGTGTATTTTTTTGCCTTAAATAGTAGTTTTGTGTGAGGTCAGTCCTTTAATGGGGAAGTGAAGTTGAGACGATTAAACAAGACTGCCGACTTCAGCCGAGTGGAGGCCGATGGAGGCAGCAGGAGGACGGCCTGATAAGACTCACAGAGACCAAGAGAAAAGAGCAGTGAAAGACACAAAAGAAAGGTGGAGGAGAAACAAGTACATAGGAAGTGAGGGTGACATAAAAGAGTTAGTGTTACACCACCCAGCACTCGATGATGGAAGAACAAGAACAGAGCAGAAAGTGAGAAGTAGTCAACATGTTGTAAAGAAGACAATCACAGCACTGGGTCATATTTGGGTTCTTGTGCTCTCTGTTGTAATATTTGGCTCAGCTCAGCTCCTCATTGACCGTTCAGGAATGCAAAAGTTGATAGATGACTTCCTCGTTGTTACACACTGTAACGATTATGTTTTAGCATCAGTCAGTCTTTTGCTTATTTAATGGCTTCCCTGGATTGCCCTGGGTCAAACTGCATCCATTAAAAAAATGTCAGAATGCCACTAATAGTCAGCTTGTGTTCAGCTGAATTAACATGCTGCGCTACATTTCCCAACCTCTGTTTCTGTTTGAGTTGTATAACACCACTAATAAAAGTCATGTTGAGTCACTTTTTTATGGCATTCTGAGACAGAAAATGTTGTTAAAGGTTATCATACATACTGATCATCCAGTGACGACAGTAATTGTCAAATGTCAAGTATTTAAAAAAATAATTCTATGAATGTTTCACTCACTCCTTTGTTCTGTTTTGTCTAGTATGGCTAATACAGAGATTGGGTAAGTGTGTGTGTATGTGTGTGAGCGAGAGCAATAGAGTGGGTGTGTACATGTAACGTGTCAGTGGGGCAATTTCGAAAACATTCTTGGTGCTGGTGCTTTTGAATTTCCTCTTTTTGCTTCTGCCCCTTTTTGGATGTTATGTAAACTATTATGGCCATCAAAGTCAGCAAAGTGGTAAATACAGTTCTCAACTTGTGACTGTGCACTGTGTGGAGGTGACTTCATCACTTTTAGACTGTTTACAAAAGGTCAGAAAAACAGTGTGTTCATCCTTTGTCAGCAGATGAATATCATGGACAGACTCAAGTAGGCAGCTGATGATGGAAAAATTAGTCACCGTGTGTTCTTCTCCGTCGAGGAACAAAGCCTTTATTTAAAACTTTTTTTGCTTGTAGTTGCCGTTTGTGTATCTAGTCACTCAAGTTGATGACTGTTGAATGAAATACTCAGGGGAGGCTGGTAGTTTTCATTCAGACTTGCTGGGGTGCAGTGATGTGGAACTGTTTTTGTTCCGTGCAATGGTGAGAAAATAGACAGAAAACAAACTCTCCTTTCAAATGCATTCAGTGGACAGTAAAGTTGCCTAAGGTTTCCTTTCCTTTATTGTTTGCCAAAAATACCATGCGTCAATTAGGCGATTTGAAATTTTCAGTTAACATAGTTGTTGGCATGGCGAAAGCTATCAAATGCATCATTTTTAGCAGGTTTATTTATTTATAATATCACATTAATACAAATTGTAGAAATGAAAACTGTATTTTTTTTAAAGAGTCAAATTGTAAATATAACAAATATCTCTCTGAGTGCAACCGAACTTGCAGCATAGGCACTATGACGGTGCCTTTTACTGTCCTACATGGTCTTCTTTTTAAAAGTCATAGCTTAGTTTATTTTGTATGTATAAGTATTTATGTTACTTAGTAAAGCCTATTATGGAAATTATTGCTAATAGTTATAATTTTGCAGACATGTAACTGTAAGAGGATATTTTTTTCTGTGGTGTTCTGTTCATCACGTGATAAATGTATTGTTCTCTCTCTCTCTGTCTATAGGACTCAATAAATGCTCTGGTGTTGGACTTGGACTATCCTGCACTACGGAAGAACAAAAACATAGAAACCTTCTTAAACAGATGTAAGTCAGAAGTTGAACTTTTCCACACTATTAAATGCACACTTAACTCTTTCTCAGTTTTTATTTGCTGAGGTTACACTTCTATTTCAGATGAAAAAGTCATAGGGCAAGCTCGGAACCTACAGATGAAGTCTGAAGACTTTGACAGAGTTAAAGTGATAGGTCGAGGGGCATTCGGTGAGGTCCAGCTGGTGAGTTTAAAACCTGCGGTTTACCCCTGTTCACAGCCTTTTTCAAGCTGCTTTGAATAACATGTTGCTACACCTTTCAGGTCCGGCATAAAGCTTCACAGAAGGTCTACGCAATGAAGCTGCTGAGTAAGTTTGAGATGATCAAGCGCTCTGACTCTGCATTCTTCTGGGAAGAGAGGGACATCATGGCATTTGCCAACAGTCCCTGGGTTGTGCAGGCAAGTGTTTGAGAAGCTGAAAATCTTTCCTGTGGTTTGTTTACTTCTAGATGTTAATTAAGAAATGTTGTTTCCCTGGAATCTTCAGCAATGAGCTTGTGTTTGTGTGTTTAGTTGTGCTGTGCCTTCCAAGATGAGCACTACCTCTACATGGTGATGGAGTACATGCCAGGTGGTGATCTGGTTAACCTCACCAGCACTTATGATGTGCCAGAGAAATGGGCCAAGTTCTACACAGCTGAAGTGGTGATGGCCCTGGACGCCATTCACTCCATGGGTTTTATCCACCGTGACGTCAAGCCAGACAACATGCTGCTGGACAGGCACGGACACCTAAAGCTGGCCGACTTCGGCACATGCATGAAGATGGACTCTGTGAGTATAAGCCTCAGTGCAGAAGCATGTCGTGCTCATGTTACCTGCCAGCAGATATTTTTTCACCTCACAGTCAGAGTAGGCTGGTTACAAATGCAAGAAAATCCAAACAAGCTGTGCATCTGTTTATTTGAGGAACCTCCAACTATGTTTTGATGCCAACAGAATGGCTATTTGAAACATGGAAATGAGGTGCACAGCATGAACACATTTCTTTCCTATTACAAGCACAAAGCAGCTCATATACACAGTTCTAAAACAGAACCTGTTGGCCTCAATTTCCTGTACACATTTCTAATTGAATTTAGGAGCAAAGCTGTTGTGATGCATAAATTCACCTAGCTAACTGGAGACAAACACTTTGTGTCTCATAAGTTTGGATTTGATGTTTTTGTGTGGCAGACTGGCATGGTGCACTGTGATACAGCAGTTGGGACTCCAGACTACATCTCTCCGGAGGTGCTGAAATCCCAGGGAGGAGATGGTTTTTATGGGAGAGAATGCGACTGGTGGTCCGTAGGAGTCTTCATTTACGAGATGCTTGTCGGTCAGTGAATGTGGCATTAAAGACAGTCGGAAGATTGCCGTTTCAACTTTGTAGTTTATTTGCCTTATATCGGCAGCTTTTAAGTCATAGCCATCTGTTTCACTGTTGCTAACTGTAGGTGACACACCGTTCTATGCCGACTCTCTGGTGGGAACCTACAGTAAGATCATGGACCATAAGAACTCTCTAAACTTCCCTGATGATGTGGAGATCTCCAAAGATGCAAAAAATATCATCTGTGCCTTTCTGACTGACAGGTAAGGAGAGTCGGTTATGAGCGTGGACAGTTTGTGAGTCTTGATGGAAATTAACTCATTCACTGTCTTTGTTTTGAGGGAGGTGCGATTGGGCAGAAATGGCGTGGAGGAAATCAAGCGACACCCTTTCTTCAAAAATGACCAGTGGACCTTTGACACCATGAGAGACAGTTAGTGTCATAAGCTTTAGCATGAACCTACAGTATGTGTACTACACCATATGCATAGGTTATACAGTTTTTTCTTGCAGCACTTTGCTCCTGATATTAAGTGTTTGGGTTGAAGGTGGAACTTATTCTAAACACACATTAAAATTATTTATTAAACTGAAACAAGTTTTGTTTACTCAGAACTTCCTTTTTCCAGCAGTTCACACTTGCCTGTTTCCTTCCTTCCTTTCTTTCTTCTTTTTTCCCTTTCTCCTCAGCGGTTGCCCCGGTGGTGCCAGAACTGAGCAGTGACATAGACACCAGTAACTTTGACGAGATAGAGGATGACAAAGGAGATGTAGAAACCTTTCCCACACCTAAGGCCTTTGTTGGAAATCAGTTACCATTTGTTGGCTTCACCTACTTCAAAGAAGACCAGTAAATGATCTTATTTTTATTCTTAGTTTTATTCATCACGATTCTTGTAGTTACGTTAAATACAGATTGTTGATTTGACCTTATGTTGACTTATTTTTCCTTCTTCAGGTTACTCAATGCTTCCAACAATTCCTCTGTGACTCATGAGAATTCGAAGGGAGAGGTAAGTACCTCCACACAGAAACTGCCAGGTGCACCTTGAACAACTACAATAATACAGATTGGTCAGATATCAGTTTACATGACTGCACAGAACAGGCCTGTTGACATTGTGAACACTCCAGCTTCATACTTCAACACATAAAGGATTATGATTGAAACAACTTAGAAGAGGATTTGTTTCCCTTATCCTGTGATTTATTTGTACTTTGTTAGAATGTCTGTGTTCTTAGCTGCACTGAAAGACTTAAGCAGCTTTCGGTGTAAGTGGCTGAGCTGACTGCTAATCTGGGGAACTCTTATTTGACTTCAGTTGTAAAAGACTACTGCCAATTATAATTGGCACCTAGTTAGCTGGCAAGATCGGTGCTTGTCTTGCTAGGTCTCATTAATAAAGAGAGATTTATCTTGTCAATCATTTCCCTGTGTTTGGAGAACATCACCGCACTGCTGTGTTGGCAGTAGAAACTGTGCACCCGTGTCATTGTTTAAACAGGACATCATAGTATCTGTGCAAACTCCAAAGTACATTCTGTGTTAACACCTGCAAACATCTGTTTCAATTATCGGTTCAGTTAAAGGATGTGTCATTTCTCCAAAAACAACTTTTCTTTCTGTTCTGCTCTACTTTTATCTTTTCTCTGCATCTCTCCCTTGTGTCTTCAGTGGGAGCGACTTGGATGCAAAGAAAAGATGAGAAGCTCCCTTTGATTAGTCCTGTCTGTGGCCTGGGAGACATTTGTGATTGCTTGATGTTTTTTTTTTCCACAGTCAGCAGCACTACAGAAGAAACTCCACCACCTAGAGGTGCAGCTCAATAATGACAAGCAGGTCAAGGATGATTTAGAGCTCAAGTGCAGGTACAGGACATACAAAAACATAACATGTCAATGGTTATTTGCTGCCACCAACTTCCTTGAGCACAGTGGTTAAACCTCTATTTATTTTATTTTATTTAGAGCTGCCACCAGCCGTCTAGATAAAATCTCCAAAGAACTAGAAGAAGAGGTAACTACATCGCCTGTTGCTGTTTAAGATTACTTCAGATAATTTAATCTCTGAGAGCCATTGGCCTTTTCCCTTTGGACTCACATTAATTCTATGATCCTCACGAATTTAATCGACTTTCCTAAATTTGGTATTTGAGTCAGAATAATGACTCCTTTTCTCCACACTTGAATATGTTCCGGTTGAATACCATTTTGTCATATCCAGTGGGCTTCAGCTCCTGCAATTGGCACATTCTAACAGCCAAATTAAAACATCTATTTGGACTGGATTTGTGTTAAGCCCTGGCTTCCCATAAAGCCCCCTCCTTTCTCATAAAGCCAGTTATGGAATCAGGACCCGTGAACCCAACCTTATAGGAAATGTTGAATAAAGTATTATGTGATTGATTTCAGGTGAGCAGCAGAAAGAATTTGGAGTCAACTCTGAGGCAGCTGGAGAGAGAAAAGGCCCTGCTGCAGCACAAGAGCCTGGAGAGTCATCGCAAAGCCGAGAACGAGGCCGACAGGAAGCGCTGCCTGGAGAATGAAGGTGAATTTAAACACAGCGCATATGTCTTATGATTATAAATATACAAATATATATATTTGTGCCTACCTGAGTAATAAAAAGCAGCTACTTTTACACTAAAACTATGAAGGCAACATGTCCATTGATACATTTTCTTTTAGGCACCATTGATTTTTATTTATTTATTTTTTCCTTAGTACAGGTTGGGGATGCTGCTGATACAAACAATTTAGTGCAAACTTAAACATCTTATATAATGTGGATAACACTGCCATTGCCTGGTCAGAGGACCCAACGGTATAATAGTATAATAGTGCTACTCTTTACTTGCTATATAAATAGTGTCTTATTTTAACTATAAAAGATTCAGGGTTTAGATTAAAAAAATAATTATTTCTTACTTACTTACTGCCATTAAAAACTTTTTTGAGTTCAAGACTTGAACACGATAGTTTCTGTGTTCTGCATTGTGTAGTTAACAGCCTTCGAGACCAGCTGGATGACATGAAGAGAAGAAACCAAAACTCACACATTTCAAATGAAAAGAACATTCACCTACAGAAGCAGGTCAGTTACACTGTGTATTATTAGTTTTTGAACAGAATAAATTATTTGAGATTAGTAAAAAAACATCTGTACTAAAAACCAGATTCCAATGCATGAAGGCTTAAAAGAAGACTGAAAACATTTGCATTTCACTGTGATTTAGTCAAGTCAGTGTGTTTGATTATGATGGTAATTATTGCCTTATCAGCTGGAAGAAGCAAATACGTTGTTGCGGGCGGAGTCTGAGGCGGCGACGAGGCTCCGTAAAACTCAAACAGAGAGCAGCAAGCAGCTGCAACAGCTGGAGGCCAACGTGCGCGAGCTGCAGGATAAATGCTGCCTGCTGGAGCGCAGCAAGCTCAGTCTGGAGAAGGAATGTATCAGTCTGCAGGCTGCACTGGAGACAGAGAAGAGGGAGCAGAGCCAGGGGTCAGAAACCATCAGTGACTTGATGGGTAAGCGACATACTGAATGTAATGTGGGAAAGCATTTTTACACATCTGATTAATGTCTGTATGTGTGTGAAAGCTTTTCTATGATGTAACACAACACTGACAAAAGTTTAGCATCTCTGCTGCTTCACATCCTTTTATTTTCGCCTGACTTCAGCTTATTTAGTTTACTTAGGGCAAGAGTAATGTGCCACCCAAATACTGAGGAAGTCAAGAGGCTTTCCGGGCCACAGTAAGATGTTTGCACTGGAGCAATATATTTTTTTGCTGGAATCCATTCAGCAAACAGAACACACAACCTGTGATTATGTGAGAGAAAGAACGGAAAAGCTTACTTTGAGCGTATTTGTAGGTAAAGGCAGTAAAGTAACCTGTAGGTGTATTTTACACATTAAAAGTCTGAAGTCTTATATAAACTAGAACAAATACATCTTATGTTTATAGGCTCAAACCCCCTTTGTTTGCTCCAGTCCCACATAGACTGGCCATACTGCACCAAACCTATGACTATATGAATGTTTACATCAGCACTAATTACAGCACAGTCCGATTAAAGTGGTATTTATGTTGTCATATAACCCTAACCCATTTGTTTTAGTATTACATGTTTTTGAATATTTTCCTATTTGAGGGCATTGATTTTGTCTTTCAGGACGTATTTCCGGGCTGGAGGATGAAACACGTCAGCAGAGACAGG
This sequence comes from Parambassis ranga, assembly GCF_900634625.1. Taxonomy (NCBI): domain Eukaryota; kingdom Metazoa; phylum Chordata; class Actinopteri; family Ambassidae; genus Parambassis; species Parambassis ranga. The sequence continues at coordinate 12,154,485 of NC_041042.1, forward strand.
CTCTGTCCAAAGCTGAGACAGAGAAGCGACAGCTTCAGGAGAAACTCACAGATCTGGAAAAGGTAAACCGGACAACGTGACAGAATACGAAGCATGAATTGTAAACTATACTTTTGTATAATTTTTAGGTACATATGTAATCTGTTGCGCTAATCTGGTAAAACCAGACCACTCCACTCTGAGTTAGGTGAAAACGCCTCTGGCCTTGCGTTGTCTCTGTACAGGAGAAGAGCAACAAGGAGATTGATTTGACCTACAAGCTGAAGGTGCTGCAGCAGGAACTGGAGCAGGAGGGGGCCTCTCATAAGGCCACCAGGGCGCTGCTGGCTGACAAGAGCAAGATCAAAGTAACCATCGAGGGGGCAAAGTCAGAGTCCATGAAGGGTAAGGGCACCCATCCAGGCCACTGGTTGTCTCACAGTTTGAATAGGGAAAAGCCATTTATTCAGGGGTTCAACTTTTGTTATTGCACTATGTTAAGTATGACATATTAACATAATTGAAATCCTTGTATGCAGAGATGGAGCAGAAGCTGGCTGAGGAGCGAGCAGCCAAACTGCGGCTGGAAAACAGAATACTTGAGCTGGAGAAACACAGCAGCATGATGGACTGTGACTATAAACAGGCCTTACAGAAGCTAGACGAGCTGCGCAGACACAAGGACCGCCTCACTGAGGAGGTGAGTGTTTAATTTTAAATGCCACCTACAGAAACAAATCATGCATCTTATGTAATGTACTTTCAGTAGAGAAATAGGCAATTCATTCCTTGTTTACAAAACTGTAATACAAACAAGTAAAAAAAACATTTCTGAAATGTTGAACATATCTTCTGTTTGATCCATTCTTTTAGGTGAAAAACCTGACGCTAAAGATCGAACAGGAGACCCAGAAGCGTAATCTCGTTCAGAATGACTTGAAAGCCCAGAACCAGCAGCTCAGTAGCTTGAGAACCTCAGAGAAACAGCTCAAACAGGAAGCCAATCACCTGCTGGACATTAAATGTAGCTTGGAAAAACAGAACCAAGAACTACGCAAGTCAGTTTACACAATATATTTTACCAGCCATTATCATGACTTTCTCTTTTAACAGATGATGAGTGAGTGACTGATTTCTTCTTGTTGCTGTTTTGTAGAGAAAGACAGGACACAGACGGACAAATGAAGGAACTACAAGACCAGTTAGAGGCTGAACAGTATTTCTCAGTAAGTCTAGTTTGTCTTTTGTAACATTTTGTTCTGATTTAAACGTGTTTCCCTTCTTACTTGCCTGGGTTAGGGTTAGCATTGAAACTGCTGGACTCATGTGTAAAGGCATCAGTTGCTAATGCATTTGCTGGTAGCTGTATTTGACTAGTGTTACCTATTTTTCAGACTCTCTATAAGACCCAGGTTCGTGAACTAAAGGAGGAATGTGAGGAGAGGAACAAACTCTACAAGGAAGTTCAGCAGTCTCTGCGGGAACTACAGGAGGAGAGGTAGATTTGCTTTAATATAAAAGAAATAACTTATTCACTCCCAAAGTCAGATTATTTAGCATTTTGATATGTGGATGCATTTGTCCTTGTCTTTTAGGGACTCCTTGGCAGCCCAGCTAGAGATCACATTGACAAAGGCTGATTCGGAGCAGCTGGCACGCTCCATCGCTGAGGAGCAGTACTCAGACCTAGAGAAGGAGAAAATAATGAAGGAGCTGGAACTAAAAGAGATGATGGCTCGCCATCGTCAAGAGCTATCCGACAAGGATATTACCATCAGCTCTGTGAGTTGCAGCCTTACTGCTTGCCATCTAAACCGTTATTGTGTTGAGTCCAGATAGAATGGGTTTTGTACTTTTAGTTTTGAAGCCGTTTCTGATCTATTGTTATGTGAAAATGTTCACATTCAATAAGTTGCTACACAGTGTATGTATATACATATACAATTACCCCTACAGTACATATGACAGTATTTCCTCTGCCACATAGCTGGAGGAAGCCAATAGAACCCTGACAAGTGATGTTGCCAACCTGGCCAATGAGAAGGAAGAGCTGAACAACAAACTGAAGGAGGCAATAGAAGGTAATTTATATGGTTAAAGTTAAAACGTAAAGTTTTTTAGTGTGATTTCTTCATGTGTGTATTTTTCTTCAGATTCGGATAAGTCGAAGGATTGGGAGCACCAGATCAGCCTGACGAAGCAGGCATTTGAAAAGCAGCTGCAGTCAGAGAGGACACTGAAAACTCAGGTCACTTAAACATTTGATAATATTCTATGCTTAATAGAAAATTGTTGTTGTGTGATTCTGATATTCCTATATGCATCAACAGGCTGTCAATAAGTTGGCGGAGATCATGAACAGGAAGGAAGTACGTGGTGGAGGTAGTCGCCGTGGTAACGACACAGACATGCGGCGAAAGGAGAAGGAAAACAGGAAGCTGCAGCTGGAGCTGAGGTCGGAGAAGGAAAAGCTCAACAGCAGTATTATCAAATACCAGAGAGAGATCAATGAAATGCAAGCAGTAAGTTACCAGTCACCTCTGAAACAGAGAGAGCAATCACCGATATTTAGACACCGTTGTTATAAGTACAGAATATTTCTGACATTTTTGTATTGTGTAGCAATTGGCAGATGAGAGCCAGATGCGTATTGAGCTGCAGATGGCTTTGGACAGTAAAGACAGTGACATCGAGCAGCTGAGGAATCTCTTACAGTCGCTCAGTGTTCAGTCAATAGACTCTGCCAGTGTCAGCAGTGGGCCAGAGTTTGATGCTGATGATGCATACACAGGTAATATTTAACACTGGTATTATCATTGTAAAATAAGTAGTATTTTTGTGAGTATTTCTGAAAGTCTCTTGCTCCCACTCAGAAACACGGCTTGAGGGCTGGCTCTCCCTGCCTGTCAGGAACAACACCAAGAAGTTTGGATGGGAGAGAAAGGTATGAAAGTGATGAAGCTGCTTTGAATGGAGCTCCTTGTTGGTGTGTTTTCTTACCATATCCGTCCTTCTGCTGTAGTATGTTGTAGTAAGCAGCAAGAAGATTCTCTTCTACAACAGCGAGCAAGACAAAGAGCAGTCCATTCCCTACATGGTGCTTGATATAGAGTAAGTACGACACCTCAGCTGAGAGAAGATTTGCCGTTGAATTGATCAGATGAATGCACTTCATATAATCTCATGGGAAGACCTAACAACACTTATTTCCATCACATAGTAAACTCTTCCATGTGAGGCCTGTCACTCAAACAGATGTGTACCGTGCTGATGCCAAAGAGATTCCCAGGATATTCCAGGTCTGCCCCTGCACTGCTTTTTTAACCCTTTTATTATTTATCTTGGACTTTATAAATTGTCCTCTAAAAAAATTCTCAAATTCTGTTCTCCAGATTCTTTATGCCAATGAAGGCGAAAGCAAAAAGGAACCAGAATTTCCTGTGGAGCCACTGCCCATTGGAGAGAAGTCCAGCTACATCTGCCACAAGGGCCACGAGTTTATCCCCACACTCTACCACTTCCCCACCAACTGTGAGGCGTGCACCAAGCCACTGTGGAACATGTTCAAGCCACCGCCCGCTCTGGAGTGCCGGCGCTGCCACATAAAGTGCCACAAGGACCATATGGACAAGAAGGAAGAGATCATTGCTCCCTGCAAAGGTATGATGCTCTACTTCATGGTTTTTTTATATATATAATTTGTGGAGTGTTATGTAACTTCATTGACAATTTCCATTCTATTTCACCACTAGTTAACTACGACGTGTCATCAGCCAAGAACCTGCTGCTGCTGGCCATATCACAGGAGGAGCAGCAAAAGTGGGTAAGCCGGCTGGTCAAGAAGATTCCTAAGAAGCCTCCACCACCAGAGCACTTTGCACGCTCCTCGCCACGCGCCTCCATGAAAGTTCAGCCCAGCCAGTCCATGAGGAGGCCCAGTCGACAGCTCCCCACCAGCAAGAGCAGGTAGCAAAATTAAGGGTTTCCCAAACTGACACTTAAAAATCATACTATGTTAATGCTTTTTCTCTTTTGTTAATCCTGGGGGACTTGGAATAACAGCACAATATCCACAGTCCTTGACATGGCTTTATTTGTGATTACCAGTTTGTTCAGTAATTGGTACATGGCCATCAAAACTAATCTTCCCTTTCAGATTGGACGACTTCAGTCTTCAGGACTGGCACTGGGCTTTGGATGATATCGATGATGATTGTTCTTCTATACATTTCTGATGACCGCATATGGTAACACTGTGTGCAGTGTGTGCTGTGCAGTGCCTACCATTTAAAAAAATATATTTATAACTATATAAATCTGAACTCAGGAAAACCTTCTTGCCATTTCCACTGTTTGTTGTCAAGTGGTCACGGGTCGTGTTAACACCCTTTAAAAATGTCTCACATCATGACCCTGCATCCTGACTTGTGAGCCCCCCGCAGGTCAAATGGCTTCAAATTGAGGCACGAAGAATCCAGCAGTCACTGGTACAAATGAAGACTTTCGATGCTGTCCTTCCTTTGCGCTGATGTTTACCTGTAAACACCTCAATTCCTGAATGTATGTGTATGTTTGTATACATTCTGTATGAGGTGCAGGCAGAGGTGCAGGTGGTGAAATGCTATTGTGTGATGGCACTTGTGCACATGTGAGTTTGGGGATCTCTTCATGTAATAGTTGGTATCACTGGCACCGGGTGTTTGAAGTGGAAAATGGGTCATCTACACAACCATTGTAATTTAATTCATAGAATATTAGGTTGATTTTTCTCTGAAATAAGAATGGTGTCACTGTCATCTACTGTGTACATGGACCAGTCTTGCATGTCGAACATTTTCTAACATTAAGGTATTGTTTGTCTCTCTTCCTCCAGTTAACCTTGCTTGGAGTGTGGTGCGTCTTCAAAGTGGTGGCATGTGTTTCCTGCAGAATCAAGGACTACATACAAGGCTCGGTTTGCAGATTAGCACAATGAACTCTACATCACTTCTCCACAACTCTGTCCTGCTTCTGCCTGTGAGAGTTACAAAATCAGTTTTTCATTTTGTTCGACTTGTTTCCCAGCCACTTATCACCATCATCAGCTTCACCTCAGCACCTGTGATCCTTTCAGCAAGCTGGATGACCCGTATAGATATTAGGTGAAGGCTAACAGCCAGAGCAATTATGTGTCCCTGTGGCACTGGAGAAGCTCTTTCAGCTCCAACTGAACAGAGAAGAGCTCTTATATGCCTGATCAACGTTGGCAAGAAGGGGATACACTTACCTCAACAATTCTCACCAGGACACACTGTCTGATTGAAGGAACCAAAAGGAAAACTTCTCACCTTTGGGGATTCTTGTGGCCAAAAAAAAAAGATGTTTAATAATTGTGAACAATATGAAGGGTATAATGGGGAACACTACACTCAGAAGATGGCAAAGTCTGTATTTTGTTGATTGAAAACAGTTGAGCTTGTTGAACTAGTGTCTGTACTTTCCAACTTTTTTATGATGACTGTAGCTTCTTGCTTTTCACATTGATGCTTTCAGGTGTGCGTCCACAAGGGTCACAGAAACTTGAATAAGGTACTTGTGCAGAAGAACTGTGACTTCTTGAAGAGTCATTAAGGTTTGGGAAGACGAGGCACCTTCCTCATGGATTTGAGGAAAAAATTCCTTGAGTGCCTCTTATTCAGATTTCTGACTGAGACGCTCTGAATCACAGTCTGTCATTGTAATACTACCGTAGAAGTGAATGGCATTAGATGGAGTGCCAGACGCAAAACCCTCCTCACAATCCCATAATCTTACAAACCTGCACTGTCAATTTTGAGGGATAATGTTTACTGAATTGAAGGGGGTGCACCGTTAATGCTTTTCTGATCCGAGCTCAGCTCCTTTTTGTTTTTTTGAATGTACATCTAGGCTTTGCCAGAGACGACACACAGGCATTGTATTATGTGTATCCAAATATACTTGACTGACGCCCTCTTTCAGCACCAACTACTCTTGAGTGAAGTTGCATGCGTTTGCTTTGTCAGGCCCTGCACTTGAGTGCTGTCACCCACAGGCGTCCCGCCTTCTAGCAAATGTCATGTTTAGCCAGTAGTGACAATGAAAAGGAGGGGGAGTTTGACCAATAAGAAGCAGAAACATTGAAGGTATGCAACCATATCATGATCCCACAAGTTAGAAATACTGAGCAGCACTATTCCATTGATCGTTTTTTTTTTCTCAAAAGTGTTTGTCCTGATATTTTTGTATTAAAGGTAACCAAACTCTGAGTTTGGACACATTGTTGTGTGTATGTGGCTTATATAGCAGAGCAAACTATGTGAGTGTGTGTGTGTATACTGAGTGCTCTCCTTTAACCAAGAAGCATGTTTTATACATAAAATATACACAGTATATATTTTACATGCCATACAGTGCACATTATATTATTTATACAGCCTTGTCCACTTTGTATTTAAGGGCTCTACATCCAGATTGCATGTTTGCTACCAAACAGCTCTATAATAATAACCACTTTAACAATAAAGACATGGATGTGCCTTTTGGTTTTGGACTATTTCTCTTATCTTTCAGGTGTTCAGTTTATTTATGCATAACAATGAAATGACAGATGAAGCGAGTACAACATTTGGTTTATTGAAACAGTTTAGGAAAGCTATTTAAAATACAGTATTACTTTTCCTGAGTAAGACCTCAGATATACTTGGCTTGGACTGTCCATTCTGATAACACAACTTTTATATATGTATACAGTATGTAAAAGAATTGGTCCTTCTTCCTACAGTTTGTCAGAGAATTTTACACTGGAATGTAACTTCAAAAAATATTCCTGTTTGAAACTGAAGTAAAGCTGTAAACCATCAGTTATTTCACAGTATTGGCTGTGTCTACAGCAAACCCATACAAACTTTAGTCTTCTTTCTTGGATCTGCCGCTGTGTTTCTGGTAGTAGAGGACAGTGAGCAGCACCCACAGGTTCAGCAGGGTCATGACAATGAACCGCACTAGAACTGTGACAAAGTGAGAAATATTAGATGGCTAGATAAATAACCTGCACTTATATGGCACTTTTCTACATTAAAAGCATGAGGAGAGGCCAGGGATTGAACTACAAACCCTGTTATTAATGGACAACCCACTCTACTTCCTATCTGATCTATGATACTACACATCACACAGTCATTTCAAATTTAGACTGACGTACCTTGTATGTCTCCACTTGTCACTGTGGTGGTGTAAATTCGTGCTGAAAACAATGAGCAAGCCGAGTTAATGACATCCTTATTATCCAACAGCGCATTCTGATTATTTAATCAATGTAGCGTTGAATTGCTAATTTCCTCAATTAGGGAGCCTTGTAAATAGAATCACACATAACATTATAGTAGCAGCACTTGAGTGATGAGAATGATAAAACTGATTAAGTAGATTATTTTTTTAAGAAAAGTACAAGTTAATTATGATAATGTTAATTATGAATTATTATGTTAAGTCCATTTTTTGTATCATAGACGCAGTGTTTAGGTCCATTCTCAATGCATCCGTAGCATTGTTCTCAAGGGTTTTCATTGTTAAAGGTAAAAACCATACATATCCGACTGTATAAAGTTGCATTTTTTTTTTTTTTTTTTTAAATGTACAGAAAAATTTACAGACTCACCCAAACACGTGTAGGTGGCCATCCCCCAGGAGAGGGCGCTAACCTGTCCGGCATCCTTAGACCTCCACAGGCACTGCAGTTGGGCAAACTTACTGGCTGCACTAATGAACGTGCACAGGCTCTGAAAAGAGAGTGGAGGCCACACTTTATATAAAACTATGACGAGCTGAAAGTGCAAAGTTTCAAACAATTTCTGTGACTTTTAATATCCTAATCTTTGCGGTGGCAGGATCACTGCCCACACCTATTTGTATGCACAATGCCTAAAGACATATTCATTAACCACTGAGACCATTTAAGCATTTATACTGTCTACATGTCTCTCTTCTCAAATCTCCGCCTCATTACTCCTGACTGATGACATGCCATCTCTTTGCTTACTCTGTCACATACAATGAGTTATGATTGATGTTTAATAGATTTATTACCATAGCCAAATCTATGATCCACTTCTCCACAGTGAGGAGCCTCCACCCACCGACAAACCTGAGCACGGTAATGTCAAGGCAGTAAAATGGGACACAAAAAAGGCTAATGGGTCATTGATTTTCTGCAAACACGAAATGAGAATTTTCACATCCACTGGTAAAAGAAAATGAAAGGATACACCAAGGTGTAGATGAGGCTGTGCCGCAGGCTGCCGGTGTAATGAAGAATCAGAAGCAGGAGAATGACATCTGAGGACACAGGGCAGGTTTATAACATGCCCCACTTAGTGCTGTGTGTGATTTCTGCTTGACTGTTATACAGTCTCATTAGAGCCCTTCGTTTTTGCCCAGTTCAGTTTTATTTTTGATTAATAAATTGCATATATGTGCAAAGTTTCCACATGTTTATTTTAAATTTTTTATCCCTTTTACAGAAGTTAGTAATTTAGGCTAGAGAAAAAGCACATTGTAAAAACTAACTGTAAAATAATAATAATAAAACGCACCTTGAGCAATGAGGATGGGATATTCCAGGTATGTTGGAGGTGGGTAATCGTAGTACATCTGGTATGTTACAAAAACTATGAACCTGTAAAGAACATGGTGTCAGTTTAGAGTACAATCAGACATCCCCAAACCTTTGTAACACACACATCTAGATAGATAAACAGCACTGATTTTGTTGCATGCACAGTGCCAGCAGGCTATCGCTCACCAACACAATAGAGACCGTGCAGCTCGTTCCAGTCACTGAGGATGCACACACATATTACACAGCCCTGTGAACTCGCTTTAACTCACATGTTGGAAAATCACTATATATATGTAAGATTTAAAATAGATGATAAAATAAATAAGACCTACTTTAGGAACTAATCTACAGTATACTGCAAGCAAGGGCACTTCCCCCTTGACCTCAATAATTGAATAAAAATCCTCAGCTGTGTAAACAAAGCACAGTTGTTGAGTGTTAATCCTTCACAGAGGGATTATTACTATTTTTTCATGTTAAACAAATAGCATTTTATTGTAAATAAATAAAAAATGTTTTTTCAGTTATGTAAACTATGTCCTCATGTTCTATTTAAATCTATACAAAATTCCTGTTTTTGGAATGATCAAACAAAAATGGTTGCTATTTTAAATGAATAAAAAAATGTAGGCCGAATTTAATTTGGAGCACTTGGGATTTAATTCTGATTTCATTTTATGTTTTAGCATGTGCAGTTAGCTATAAGAATTAGCCAAAATAAATCTGGCGACTTTTTGCATGGAGTTTTGAGGAGTGGTGTCTGTATAGGAGATGCAGCCGGCGAGAAACAGGAAGACATCACATCAGCAATAAATGGTAACACAACGTCTTCTATCCTAACACATTGGTCACAGATGATCGTATCTTTCTCCAATAAATTGTACACTTTACACAATGAATTATATTTACGCTAAAAACACACATCATGAAGTTCCACTAAACATCGCCTACCCGATCAACTCGAGCAGCAGACTGTTCAGGCTGACTCCGGTCGCAGACTTGGCTCGCATCAGAACGAAAATCTGCGGGAACTTCAGCACCATGCACACAAACAGCGTGCTGAAATTAGCGACATGTAAGAACATATCGGACTGCATTGTCTAAAGATGGAAATAACAGAATGTAAACTTTTGTAACAAAAAAAACTAGCTGCCAGAATCTGCTGCCCTGTCACCACTGTTAAGGTATTTGGATTTATAAAGTACATCCGTGTTGAAATTTCAAAATAAAATAATGCCCAATTTCTATTTAATCCAAAATGTTTCGACTATGTTTTGAGAAAAGGCTAAACCGATTCATGGCATATACCTGGCTTATTAAAAGTGTCAAAACAGCTTACATTTACAACTATCTCCAGATGTTTAGAGATGTGCTTTTATTTTGAAGGCAAACGTTATTGGTTCTTTTTCATTGTTTGTTAGTTTCCTGTCTGGCGGCAAACATTCTCACTTCCGCATACATCCAATGAAATCTGATTGGCTGCTACGCAGTTAGAAAAAGTCGGTCTGCGCTTCAAGATTTTTATTTATTATTTATTCATTTATTTATTTATTCATTTATTTATTTAGCAGCCACACAACAAAAACCATCATCATGTAATTTCTCAAATCCATCAAAAAATATTAATGTGGCATAATTCAGCAGTAACAAATCCACCAGAATATTATAGTATCCAGAATGGCATTTATACAGTATAGCTACAACAACACAATAACCTGAGACCCAACCCTTTAGTTGTGCTTACATCGTATGTCCTCTCAGTGTCATTAGCTCTGATGGACAGGATCAATTGGCCCATAAAGAGGAAAATGTCCAAAATAAATCCTGTCCTTTGTCCCACAACACTTTAGAGGTCCACTTTGCCAGACCTGAATGGTCTAACAAGGCAGCATTTCTGGATCTCCCTTGCGCTTGTTATGGCCTACTGTCAGCCTGTCTCGTCTGCTTACTTCTCTTCCCAGTGGAGTGGATTGTTGTGTGCCATAAATCTGGTTGCTGGTGTTGGGGACTTTGTCAGAGAAGAGTGACAGGTTGCTGGGTAAAGGCTGTTCAGGCCTCAGCCGTCCCTATAAACATGGATAGAAATATTACAGATATACAGTCAGGCTGTCAAATACATCCAGTAAATATAGGTCAGCCTTTTTTCTTACCGTGAGATCAATGTTCCTGAGAAAGCTCCAGTTTTTCTCCCTGTGGACCAGAATTTAAAGTGATATTATCTACCACAACTTAACCCTGTAGACTGACACATCAAAAAAATAGCCAGAAAATATATATAATAATTTTTTTTGGAACTGAGATGTTTTTTAAACCTTTAAAGGTAGAGTAGGAGATCTTGATAACTCTGCGAGTAACAGCCAGAATTTGAAAATACACTCCCGCCTCCTTCTCTCTGAGCCCGCCCTGAAGCCACGCCCCCTAGTCTCACGGACGCGCAGTACGCAGTGTTCACAGAAGACGACTGTGGTCGAGCACCGCGACCTGCATCAGCCGGATCTCATTCACAGGTGAAAAACACGTGACATCATCATAAGATGTTGATGGAGATTCTCAGTCATCCAGGTCATCATATGTAGAGAAGATTGAAGCAAGGCGTCTGGACTTTTTTTTAAGAAGACGTTTCGCTGCTCATCCAAGCAGCTTCATCAGTTCTAACTGTTTGGTGGGGAAACATGGTTTATATGTGGTTACAGACCTCAGTGGGTGGGTCTGGGTAAAACAATAGCACTAAATGTTTCCATACTTACCTGTGATGTTCTGGCTGACTGGGCCAGGTGTGTCTAACGACTGGCTAACGACTATGAAACTGCCGGAGGGGGACTGGTTGACAGCCCTTTGTTCTTACTGTGAGTATGTGCAAACTTCCTGGGAATGGATGGAATCACTGCATTGTATGTGGTAGAAAGATGATGTCTGAGGCCACCACCTCTGTTAAGGGAAGGTTTTTCCAGCTTAACATAGATGGCTTCCTTGACTCCTCTTTCATACCACCTTTTCTCTCTGTCTAAAATGTGAACATTGTTGTCCTCAAAGGAGTGTCCTTTGTCTTTGAGGTGGAGGTGAACAGCTGAGTCTTGTCCTGAGGAGGTGGCTCTCCTGTGCTGAGCCATTCTTCTGTGGAGTGGTTGTTTAGTTTCTCCAATGTACAGATCAGAGCATTCCTCACTGCACTGGACTGCATATATCACATTGCTGTGTTTCTCCCTGGGAATCTTGTCCTTCGGGTGAACCAGTCTCTGTCTCAGTGTTGTCATAGGTTTGAAATGGACCGGGATGTCATGGTTGTTGAAGATCCTGCGGAGTTTCTCTCTCCCCCTCAGACCCATCGTCAGCAGCACAAACTCAGTCACATACAACGTGGCTAAGCACTTGGCTGAACTCCTGACGCCACTGGTAGGTAACACACCACATCACATCCACAACTCTCAGGACTTTGTGAACAAGGTGGAGAAGATCCAAATGGACCCAGATGACACCATGGTCTCATTTGATGTCACCTCCTTGTTTACTTGCATCCCTACATCAGAAGCCACAGAGATGGTAAGGACGTGCCTCACACAAGACAGCACACTCAAGGAGAGAACCAGCCTAACGCCAGACCACATCTGTGACCTGCTGGACCTCTGCCTGACCACCACTTATTTCCAGTACAATGGGAACTTTTACAGACAGAAGCACAGCTGTGCGATGGGATCACCTGTGTCTCCTATTGTGGCCAATCTCTACATGGAAGAAGTGGAGAGAAGAGCCCTGAGTTCCTTTCCTGGAACCACCCCCACCCACTGGTTTAGATATGTGGATGACACCTGGGTCAAAATCAAGACCAACGAAGTGGAACGGTTCACAGAACACATCAACGCAGTGGATAATAACATCAAGTTCACTCGGGAGGACACCAAGGACAACAATCTGGCCTTCTTGGACTGCACAGTACATATTGAGGAGGACAGGAGCCTCAATGTGGAAGTGTACAGGAAACCCACCCACACGGACCAGTACCTGTTGTTTGATTCACACCACCCACTGGAACACAAACTGGGAGTCATCAGGACCCTGCAGCACAGAGCACAAACTGTACCAACCAGCTCAGAGGGGAAGAAGAAGGAGCAACACCACATCAGGAAGGCCCTGCAGACCTGTGGCTACCCCAAGTGGGCACTCATTAAAGCCACAAAAACAAGACCCCCCAACAACAAGAAGAAGGACAACACCAGGCGGAGAAAGAACATCTCCATTCCATATGTGTCAGGAGTATCAGAGAAACTCCGCAGGATCTTCAACAACCATGACATCCCGGTCCATTTCAAACCTATGACAACACTGAGACAGAGACTGGTTCACCCGAAGGACAAGATTCCCAGGGAGAAACACAGCAATGTGATATATGCAGTCCAGTGCAGTGTGGAATGCTCTGATCTGTACATTGGAGAAACTAAACAACCACTCCACAGAAGAATGGCTCTTTGCTTAGAATGCTCAGCACAGTGTGTTCCTACGCAGTCAGTTTATGTTATGGATGAACTCCTATAAAGCTAATCAACAAGGGTAGCGATGCTACACAGCCAGTTAGCATGGGATGTATGAATCTTCAGTGCATTTCCTCTGAGGTTTACGTTGTTTACAGAGCAGTCTGCTCCCTACAGATATTCAGCTACCTCACATCACCAGACACCTACCTGCTCTACTTTAGTCTGAACACCAATCATATGCAAGACCTGTTCAAGGACAGTAAAACTGTTTATTGACAATATATAAATATTTATTGTTTACGGATTGACAGATAAGAATTTAAATCCAGAGCCTGGAGCAGACCCATCAGCTGCTGGAGCTCCATCTGATCCAAGTCTGACATCTGATCTCCTCACCATGGTCCTCCTGCAGCAGGTGCAGCCAGCTGTTGTTTCTGAAGGAGCTGCAGGCTCAGATGATGCTGTGGACAACCTGGTGACTGGTGCATCCTCATGCTGACATACACAGGCCTGTGTAGCAGGGAGGCGTCCCACACCTAGAACTGACCTGTTACTTCTTCAGGTTCTAACATGTTTGGTGCTTCTGTTCTTTTTTTGTTGATCATACATGAAAACTGTAACTGTGTTTGTTGTCTATTACGGAAAACATTCAATGTCTTACATTTGTTATTTTAAAATGCTGCACAAATAATGAAAACCAGATATGTTGGCAACAGTTTACTGTATTTGGATTTAAATAAAATACATTGCATATATATAATAGAACAAAATCAGTGATTATTATTATCACGTGCTGTCCTCAGGCAGGTGAAGACTGGTCTGGTGCAGTGTCTTGTCATAAGATCGCAGAGCTGTGGAGAGAATATCACAATTACAAAATGTACAGTAATTACGGCAAAAACTGAACAATGATATGCTCTCCTCAGCAGAGCTGAGGATGCAGATACAACAACGCAGAGACAACGTAGCATAATTAGCAGCCCTGACGTGACCATGATAATGACCATCGAAAAGAACAAGAACAAAGTCTTTGTATCCACACCAAGTTTGTCTGATCATCAGAGAGAAGCTCAGAAAAACCGGTAAATGGAATAAAACCTGCTTCAAAACGCAGAAAGCAAAACTTATTCTGGTGAAAGCTGAACGCCTACCTGTACAGAAGAACCATGCCCACCACAGCAGCACGCTGTAGCCGCTTCTGCTCTCTCAGTCGTCGTCAAAGTTGCAAAGTCGTGTCAACAACCACTCTTGTCTGAATCTTTCTGATTCAAGCCGTTTTCTGGTGGTGGCTTTTCCCAAAACAGTGTTTCTTTTCCCAATCGCTGCCATCCGCCATCATGCGTCGATCCGGTGTTTAACTTGGTGTTCACGCGCATCGAGTTCACGTACCTCTCTGGTGCGCGCAGAGTGACAACCAGCCAATACTCCACGCAGGGTCCACCCGGAGGATTGGCTGATGTTTTTAGCGTTTTATAGCTTCCACAGATGATTCATATTCTTCCTTTTAATGCGAAACTGCCGAACTAATCGGTTGCTATTGGATTTTAAAGAGAAGTTTCACTAATTTAACAAAAAGTGCATCAGAATGAAATCTCCTACCCAACCTTTAAATAACCCCCCCCCCCCCCAAAAAAAAAAAAAACAATAATAATTTTGCCATATCATTTTGATTGTGAGATTTTTTTTGTATCACATGATACAGTCAGCAATTTTGGCAACTATTTGCACATGACATTGTTAACTTTAGCTACAAAAACAAATTTTACCCATAACATTTAGAAAATATAGAACATATGAGGAAACTTTTGCAGCCTTTTTATTTCTTTTTGTGGCAGAGAAACAGTTTCTGTCCTTGTTTAGGCAAAGATGCACTTTACACATATCACACTAGACATGTGAGAAGTGATTACCGCAGTGCTTGCATCTCTGTCTGGTTTCCCATGTTGGAAAATGATCAATGCCATCCCTTCTCACATCAAGAGGCACACTGCAGCTTGGCCTTTGATGGGGTTGTGTTAGACTTTCTACTGGAGAGGACAGCGGTCTGCCATACTTGATTTTGGCCTTTCCTTTTTCCTTTTCCAAAGCCCTCTTTTTGTACACTGTACAGGTTTGCTTGTTTGTTCTGAAGTTTCCTGAAGCATTTTATCAGTGATGAACTGTTTGAAAGTGCCTTCCTGAACACATGCAGCTGTATTCTTTCCTGTTTGCATTGCCCTTCACTGACTCCTTTCTGATTGTGTCCTGTGCTGTTGTTGGTACCTCAACGTCTGTGCTGGTCTGGGCTATACTTTCATCTCGATAGTCTTTCTCATCATTGCTATCTGAACTTCATCATGCATGGCCTGAGGAGTCCATCCTTCATCATCTTCCCCTAACTGCTCCATATCACTTGAATTGCCATCCATTATCATGTTGGCGACATTTTCTATGTGCTTTCTTTGTCTGTCTTCTTCTTCTATTCTTTTTGACATCTAAAAATACACACAACAAAGACGTATTACAAATTGGACAATATAGCACAGGCACAGGCATATGCAAAATATGCGGTTGCTTAGGGCCCCCAAGAGCACCAAAAGTCCATGATAAAATATATATTTATATTTTAAAATATAACATTGACTAATTGATTAATACAAACGAGATGATATTACACATTCAGAAGCATGTATTACACATAGTGCAGCCTATAGGATGATGAAGCATCTGATGCTGAGGTGGTGGTATGAAATTTTGCTTAGGGCCCCATAAAGGCTTGGGCCGGCCCTGATATAGCATAGCAATTATGCTTTCAGATAAATTGCTATTGTGAAAATACACAAAATGAATTTTAAAATGGCATTTAAATCATTAATTAGAATAAATAAGTCATCAAAATAGTGTGTGTTTGTATTGTGGTAGGCATTATGTAGATTGCGTCACAATAATAGGACATTACCATTCAGTGCTAAAGCACCTTATTTACCTGGAGTATTAAATTTGATACACACATTTTTAACACGATTTAACTGTAATATAAAGACTGGGCCTACATAATTTAGTAATTATGCATTGTTTCACGTCTTCATAATTTGAAAAGATTTTCCTGCCAAAAGTGTTTGGGAGAGTTAATGACGGAGGCCATTTTGAAAAGGCCAAAAGAGCCCTTCCACTGCCAACAGAATGTTAATCCACTAGATGGCAGAACGCATGTATCAGGTTGTATACAACAGGTTTTCACGGAAATTATTGATCATGTTGATAATTTAGGGTTCTCAGAAACTCGTGTAGCAAATATGATACAAATGGTTTTTTAGGGTTAAATCATGTTTTTAGCTTATAGGCTACAGTATAATGCTGGTGACCCCTTACCAAGATACTCTTTTTGGACCCAAAAAACTCTCAGTGCAGTGTAATAAGATTTCATCTTCATTTAAATTGTATAACCAGTCGAAAATCTCCTGTCTTATTCTTTTATCCCTTACATTAGGTTTTAGTAATTTAGTAATGGATATCATGGGCTATAGAGTTACTCTCTCAAAAATATTGGACAGCTCACTAGAATAGATGTTTATCTAAAGGAATTGCCCCACAGCCATGAACAAAATCAGTAGACAAGTTTAAAAAAGGGAAAGGGCTATTTTATTTATTAACCCCTTTGTCGTACACTCTTTGAACAGAGAGGGCAGAGAGGATCAGGACAGGGATAGAACTCACCATTCCCGCGCCACTCTCCTCTCGTTCCATATCAGATCTTTCCACACTTGGTCCCTTTTAACGGGATCCTTCCAGTGTGAAGTCTGTGTTTCTCCTCCAGCGTACCGCGCCCTGTCCGGTGGTGGTGGCGTGGTTGTTGTCGGTCTGATCCCGTTTGATCGCTCCGGTAACCGGTAGCCTGCTGAGGACGCGCGCTTAACATTGTTAAAGTCCATTCTGGAAGCCTAACCGAAATGGATAGAAATGCAGCTCTTTGGCGTAGATTACACAACTAACACAAAGTAGGTTAAAAGAGACCAAGTGATAGATTTAGCGCAGCTGATAGAAGTGAAGGAAAGAATTCCCTGCAAGCGTTCTAGAACAGCATTGTTAATGTTTCCATGGAAACCGCAAACAGTTGCAATCATCGTGTTTTATTAAAATTAAAATTAAGGTATTTAAAAATGCACATCTCCATTCAAACTACTTCTAATTTAGTAGCTTACTTCAGTTTTTTTTTATTTTTACTGATTTTGCGTTTTTAACCAAATAAAGTTTTTATTGCTTTTATCCTTATCTTTTTACATATACTGTATAAATACAATGCTTTGCAAAGTGCTTTGACAAATATGATTCGACTATTATGTGTTATATTATGTATTTATGTTGTATATATAATATATAACATTTTGGTTTATATACCGGAAGTGAATACTAGCGACCCTTATTCTGAAACCCCAAACAGGAAGTACTTTAAACTCAAGTAAGAATTGACGGAAATTAAATCGGCTAGTGGCTTTCCTGTCATTTTCCTCATGAACGAACTGAAACGAGCAGCAAGGTGAAGGTAGCGTCATTTTTTAATATATCGTTAGTATCATAATAGGTCATTTATTTTAGCATTTATCTGTCATTGCATTTTAAATAACTAGAATGCTTGGCCCAGCAATTGTGCTAGAAAGCAGGAACCTGTCTGAGGAGCTAACGTGAGTGAAAGTAGTTACCTGAGCAACTTTTTCCAGAATGCACGCCCATACAGCAAAACCAGTGGTTTCTATCTGCATATTGCGACTAAGCATTACCCGCAGTGTACGTTATATAAGGTATAGTCTATCTCTTTGCTAAGCCCGAGCGGTTTTGGAACATATGCTAGCCGGCTAACTGTTTCCATCAGCCTGTAGCTAGGTTGAATAATTTAGTTAACAGACGAAATCAATTAAACTCTTGTTTAGATACCTGAGAAAGTGAAACGGGGAAGTTTCCCATGCCTGCAGGGCTACAAGCATGACAAATGAGTGTTCTCACCTGAGGAAGATGACCTGTTAGGGTCTAAGAGTTTACACAGATGAGGCTAATAAACAGCTAACGTGTCACAAAATGAATTTGGTTTGTCAAAGGAACGAGTAGCTATAACTTTGCACGAGTTTGTTTTTGGCTGCATGGCAGTGGGATGTCCTTATGTATGTTCAGTTTTTTCAGGTTGACTAGATCTCTGATTATGTTGTGCTAGCATCTGTGTTGGTGGAACATTTCTCTGGACTAGCTTTGATGTAAAGCATTAAAATGTGTATAAACAAAAAACCCATAGAACCCATTAGAACCAACGTGTAACAAGAGCATGTGCATCTCCTGACATTTGTAGTTTCAGAAGTTCTCAACATGTTTGAATCAAGTAGAATTATCCCTTCCATATGAGAGTACTGAGGTTTCAATTGCTGCAGTGATGGGAGTAGGATGACATAATGGATCCGACAAACAAGGAGAGGCTTATTGCAAAAGTAGGCCATTGTCCTAAGTCACACTGCACAGCCCTAATCCCCAGACAGCCTGTCAGCAACCTTGTGGTGATCATGATCATCTCTCATCATATTTATTTAGTTGCATAATAGCAACAACTTTCTATACTAATACTTCAAATATTTCAAATAATGAAGTCTTTCATGTAAACTTAGTGGAGGCATTTACATTTTCTATATAGAATTAACTAAATTGTCAGCAGTCTGCAGTCTTCTGTAACAAGTACTGGAAAACATCCATTTTAGCAATAAAACATTTTTTATTATTACCTCAGCACGCAGTTATGTAGTCAGATGGAAAGTCATTATAGACCCATTTTCCAAAGTTGGGACAGCAAATATATAATATATAATCCTAAACATTAATGTGCCTTCATTGATGTGCAAGTGTTCCATAATGCTCAACATAACATAATGCTTCCCCAACACCAGAAGACATGCCACCTAACCTCAGTCATTCTCAAATAAATTTGGGCCAAAAGAAGGCAGCATTACTGACATTTGTAAACTTTGCTTGTTTCTTTGCATTGTAGAGTTTAACTTTAACAGTGATGAACACTGACAAAAGATTTCAGAAGTATTCCTGTGCTGGAATTTCTTCTATGGAATCATGTCTGTAGTGTGTAGTACTGTCTCAGCACCTAATAATATCAATTCAGTACAGGATTTTGGTCTTGTATCCTCTCTAAATAATGATGTGTATTGTGTCTGATAGATTATGGAATCTATTATTATGGACCCCCTCGCAAATCATTTTACTGACCTGTTTTTAATTTACATTATTAGTTTACGTTTCCATTTGTTTTTGCCCCTCTCCCAGCTGTTTTGAAATCTGTTGGTGTCATCAAATGCACATATGCACAAATGCACTATATATTTTAAAGAGCATCCCAACTTTTCTTTTGCTGACAAATTTTCCTTTAGCTGCTTTAGTTTCAGGAACTTTGTACACTGTGCTGGCTCACTTGTCAGCTGTCAGCTGTCAGCTGGGTCACTCCAACTCTCCAAGAGAATGGAGTGATCATCAATCATTATCTTCATATTTTTTAAATAGGTAAATGATTGCTGTCAAAAGAAACCGGACATTTATTATCAAGGACAGTCCCCTTAATCGCAGCCACCACTTTGCTGTCCTGTGTTTGCACTGTCACTTTAGAGCTGCATTCTCTACATTGTGGGTCTTATGGTTGACTAGTCTGATGAGATGGCAGTGGGGTCATCGGTGCACAGGACTAGAAATTGAATGTGACATTCCAGCTGGAGAGAGTCAGAAGTGAAAACGTTTTGACTTGTAAGTGTGCCGGCTGTAAATAGCTCCTGGACCTGGGAGTCAGGGGGATCCACAGGGCATATCAGGGTGTTATTGAAAACTGAGGAGGGGATAGTCAATGTGCCTGAGAGTTATTTTAGGAAGGATTTTGGTTAGATGTTCTACTGGACCCAGTGTGTGTCTCTTGATTTTTAGCTTTTAGCTCTCATGGAGATCAACAAGAAAGAGGATAAAGGAGAAGATGACAGTGAGTGTTGGTTGGGAAGATTTTAGGCTCAGTGTTGCTTTCTCAGGCTTAGGCCTTTGTGTGTGTGTGCTTCTAGTTCAACCTCTTAAGGGTTGTTCCTTTTTCACTGCATCGTGTGCCCCTTTACAATGTCAATGTGTCAAGATTAGGCTGTAGTTAGTTTAGCATGTGTTCACCACAAATGTGTCCATGTTTTTAAATCTGCTGCAAGGAAATGAAAGCCCCTCACTTAAGCAGCTGCACATTCTGTGTTTTGATCTAATCTTTAGGCTTGTATCTCACTATCTTGTTGACTATGCAGATGTGTCCTTGTAATCCTTAACCTTTTATTTCTCTACAGTACATGCTTAAATGTATTTTTTCGTGTTTTTCAGGAGTCAGAACACCATAACATATGCACAAACAGTACACAATATGTTAGTACTGTAAGTTTTTTTGTTTGTACTTCTAGAGACAACACTGCATTTGGATTCTTCATTGCACTGCTATATCAGCTCTGCTTCAGCATAGTCTGTCTGCTTTTATTGAGAGATAAGACCTACTTGTGTGCTCAGAATAGGTCTTCTAATATTGTTCCAGCCACATGCCCTAAGGGGGAGATGACAAAGGAGGATGTTTCAGAGCCTGTTGAAGGGGACACTGTCCTGGACTGCCACACTAGACAGTCTTCTCATCAGCGGCCGATTATCCACCAGGTGGCCTCTGCACCTATGCCCAGTGACTGCGGTGAGGGTCCACACATGCATACATTCCACACAGTGGAGCAGTTTCACATTTCAGGCTAGTTAACATGCTCACAGCAGCCCCAGACAGACAGTGGAAAGAGGGAGTACAAAGGCTATGGTTCTATAACTGGAATTTGAAAAATGTTTCTGCTGTATTCCTGATCATGTAGTGGAAGTAATGATGACTTATGACAAACTTGAGTACTGACAATTGGGTGAGACAAAACAAATAATGATGATGAGTCGGACACAAAATCGTGAGCCATTGATTCTGAATTTGCCTCGGTTCTAAAGTGTCAGAGAAGTTTCTTGCTCTTTGTTTTTCCACACATATTGAATGTTATGAACCATTAAAAAAGTCAACTGTTGCACATTTGTCCTAAATTTGAAATAACCAGTATTAGCCGTAGTTTGACTCTTGTTATCTTATATATTCCTAAAGAAATCAAATATCAGTTTTGCAAATGAATTAAGTGTCTGAAAATATTAAGGATGTCATGACATGTCAACACAAACAGCTCTTAAAGTTGCATGATCTCTTTTAGGATCAGTAAGGCAAAGGCAGCACTTTTGATGCTGGTGAAATTATTACAGTACAGTGTTAGTCTTTCTCAGTGAAAGCCATTTGTTATCTGCTTCATTTGGGGCACAGCATGCCATCCACTGTCACATCTGATTTCATTTGCCTCTGCAAGCACAGCAAGGGCATTTCCCGAAATTAGTAATTTGACTGAATTGATTGAACGGTTAGAAAACTAATATATATCAGTGCTGCAGCATTTCAGAAGTGCTCTCTGCACACGCATGCTTCAGATTCCTAGTTTCACTGATCATTCCAGTTACATTGTCTCATTTTTGTCCCTCTTCCCACTTCAGAGTTCTCCTTTTTTGACCCCAGTGATCCGCAGTGCAGGGAGGTTCTTCTGGATCCCAGCACCACCATTCCAGAGCTGTTTGCTGTCCTCAGGCAATGGGTGCCCCAGGTTCAGAAGAATATCAGTCTCATTGGCAACGAGGTGACAGGATTTATGTTTTACTGTCTATGTGATCTAGTGCTACTTTATTTCAGTGCCTCAATGCAGTTCCTTCTCTGTGTATTCACCTTAGTCAATATATAGTAATAAATATCTGAATAAAATTCAGATTTTCGGTTGTCATTGGAGTCCCTGTCAACCCACCCCAAGCCACTACTCTACTCGGAGTCACACAAAGTAGCTGCAATGCAGTAAATTGTGTGGGGAAGCACTTATCTCAAGGGTAAAAGCCGGCCATTATTTTCTCTTACTTAGTAACTGCTACCCTTGAGAAATAAACGCCTCGTTTGGATGTCAGTTTGCACAACAAGTCTTGTCCAAATTTAATGATGAGTAGAGTTATGAAAGACCCAGCTTGCTTGGCATTCATCAGATCAGTTCCCTCGAGTTTTGCTGTATAGGCTATTATGTAATATTTCTGCACAGTGACACCAGGTCCTTAGTGGCACATTGCATATCTTGTTTTTGTACAGATCCTAAAGAGAGGCTGTGGTGTGAATGATCGAGACGGTCTGACAGATATGAGCCTTCTCCATTACTGCTGCAAGGCTGGGGCCCCAGGAATAGGTTAGTATCGACAGAAAAGGAGTTTTGAATAAAAACCTTAAGCTTCACTGTAAAGATGTACACACACCTGTTTTTGCTTCTCAGTTTGTGAGTTTATCTTGCTGAACTTAATTGTATTACACACTGCTATTCATCAACCAGTTCTTAAACACAATCTCTAGAGGTGGCATACTGTTTGTTACAACCTGAACCACATGGCAGTATTTCCCCTTCTCCTCCTTAGGTGATGCAGAGACAGCAGCCAGCTTTGCCCACCAACTCCTTTCTTTAGGTGCTGATCCCAACCTTCGTTCACGCTGGACTAATATGAGGGCCCTGCATTACGCAGCCTACTTTGATGTACCCCAGCTTATCCATGTGGTGCTACAGGCCTCCCAGCCTGGAGGTGAGACAGTGCCGCAGCCAGAGAGGAGAGAGGTCAGGCTAGCTGTCACAAATACTTCTATTTTCAAAACCAACTATAGTGGGGATTAAAGCCTCAGTAATTTATCTTTTTCCTGTGGTGCACATAGTGAGTTTCCAGTTTATTGGGTGCACCCATATTGGCTACATGCTGTGCAATCCAATACAATATTTTGTTCTGTGGAGGCTGTGGAAGGCTTCTGTTTATGTCAGCGGATTGAGTTTGGTTACATGTAACTTAATACTGTACAGACAATGATTTTTGCAAGATGGATATTACTGGACAGTGACAGCAGGACTATACGCATGGCATGCAGTTAATGAAAATCACTACTCAGCAGATAAAGCTTTGTTGGTGGAGCTGCAAGAATACATGATAATAAGTAAATCATTGCACACTGTCTGAAAAAATCATTGACTGAACATATGCCTTATAAATACTGTAAACATCGTTCAGAGTGTGTGAATAGCATCCTGAGGCATAAGCTTTATGGTTAGCAGTTTTTTTGTAGACAGTATATATTTGTATTTCTAAAAAATGGAAGAATAGTGCTGCTGTCAAAACAATTGTCTTTGTAGCTGTAAACTAGAAGCTTTGGCTTATGATTATTGGCTGTGACAACTAGAGTGTTAACCTTCTATCTGCATTTTTGAAAGCAGTACTGTCAAAGTGAATTGTTTACATTTTACTAGATCAGTGTCATAAATTTACAAGGGGTATGGCTATTTAACAAGAGGAGCTGATCCTGAGTGGTCCTGGCATGCATATATAAATGCAGAGAAGCCCCTTTTCACTTCTGTTGTGGACTGCCTTTGGCCCTCATAGCAGCTGCCAGATGCTGTCGAAATGACTCGGCTGTGAATATAGGGCCAGTTCACAGATGTGAGTTTCTTGAGTTATCTGCATAGTTGGCATCTTTTGACATTAGTCTACATTTCTTGATTTTACACAGCAGAATAAATGCACACTGTAAAACCTGATTTACAAAGCCCAACAACTCTGCTGTCACGGTGGTGCTTAAACTGCCCCTTGACCATTACCATGCCAGTTAAAAATTTATAATACCAGCTTTTGCGTTTATGTTGCAGATGTTGATGCAACCTGCAGCGACTTTGAATTTGGGACTGCTCTGCACATTGCTGCGTCCAACCTCTGCGCATCGGCTGTCAAATGTCTCTTGGAGCTGGGAGCGAATCCTGCTTTCAGAGTAAGTGTCATTTGTTCTTCTGTATGTTAAAACACCAGCTAACATGCTAGTTGTTTTGTGAGTTCAAAGAACTGTCATGACGTCATGTGACTACTACATATATCTGGGTGAAATCAAAAAAATAAATTGAAATACATTGAATAGAAATAAATACATTAAAGGTAGGGTAGGAGATTTCATTCTGATACACTAATTTAACAAAAAGTGCAACTTCTCTTTACAATCCGATAGCAACCGATTAGTTCGGCAGTTTCGCTTTAAAACGAATAATATTAATCATCTGTTGAAGCTATAAAACGCTAAAAACATCAGCCAATCCTGCTCTGCTAGTTGGCTGGTTGGCTGCTCTGTTCTTGCGCTGCGTGCATCAGAGAGGTACATGCATGATGGCCGAAGTCACAGACTGGTTGGGAGGCGTGGCTTCGGGGTGAGCTCTGAGAGAACGGGGTGTGTGTTTACTTTCAAAATATGGCTGACTCTCACTGAGTTTTAGAAATCTCCTACCCTACCTTTAAAACATTAAAAAAACGGTTCCCATCCTTACATCAGCTTATATCGAATCTATATTTAACACCTCTGTAGTTTGAGCCTGAGAGGCTTCTAATGCACTAATTGTTGGTTTCATAGTTGATGGATTGGATTTCATTATATTGTAGGCTTATCTTATCAGGCCAAGTAATCTATCAGGCTCTAAATTTATTCAGCATTGTTTTGTGCACTTGTCTTCTTTAGCGTTTTATAACTGAGCTGTCAGATCAGACCTTAAAAGGCACCCAGTTTAGAATACAGATTTCCCAGACATATGTTGAATACATCTATACCTCTTGAACATCTCTGAGTGCATCTGCGTTGTTTTGCCTCGCAGTTGCAGTTAAAGCATGGTTGAGAGGTTTGCTGAACAACCCTGGTCCGGTTATCTAATGCTTCAGTTATATCTGAACTGAATCATTAGATGTTATTGTGGCATTGTAGGAATGTGGTGGGTCACACCCTGCATTTTAAACTTAAGCTTTTAATTTTTACTTTTACTTTCATCTTTCACAGCACGATTGCTATCTTTCATATTAATAAAGCGCTTTCTTGGTACTCAGTGAAGCTGATGTGAACAGGTCTTAGACCTGTTTCCTGCATGCAGTGATTTTCCCACTGGAGGTCACCAAAGAGCTATGCAGCATAACCTATAAATTTCTTGCTGAATATGACTGCAGTGCCTCTACATTTCCAGTGTTTGAATGCAGTGCTTGAAAGATATGTGGACACTGATTAATGTTAAGCAATTTTCTGTAGCGGAAACCAGGCTAATGTCCATTATCTCACAAAACAAAACTTAAAACAACGGTGATTATTTTCTGACTTCTTTATTATTAAAGATTCCAGTGCTGTTTCTGCTTAGCCATACAGGAATTTAGCATCTGATTTAATAAGCCCAGACATTGCTATTTTCATTATTTAATCATTTCTTTTGTGTCATAGACCACTGATTGACATTGATAATGTTAATTATATTTGTATGGAGGACCAAAAATGACTTAAGCCTAAGTAAATAAATACAGACATATATCAATATATACATACATTTTGGCCAACAAGCAATGTATTTGGGCTGTTTATGTCTGTTTATGTTTATATCTACATTTATTTATTTATTTTGACATGTTTTATTTATTCATTTTATATTGGTTAGTATGATGAAGTCTCTAGCCTTGATTATTGGCAGCGGTACTCCGTTGTCCTTAGCTTGCTACAAGCCCTTAATCAAATTGTTGCTGTTTACACTTTTGTTTAGGATTCTGGTGGCAGTTTTTGACGGCAGTGGTTTTACGAGCCATTGCTTACCAGTTAAGATCATTAGCGAACTCGCAAAAGGGTCAAACCAAACGATATCAGAAATGCTCCAGTAAATTTGTGATTCACAGGAAGTTTGTAGAAAATGAGGGCTGAATAAAGAAGTTAGTCGAAGTAAGGTTCTGCTTAACAAGAACTAGATTAGAATTTCTTTGATTTCCCCAGAGATTAATAAAGTATCTGTTCTATCCTCTTCCTACCAGTGCTGATTTGTAAAACATCCTTCAAACATGTTCACCTAAACCGCTGTTGCAGCTGTTCAGCAGCGAAAAGTCTTCAAAAGCTGTGTGTGTGTGCAACGTGCTGCTGTGGGAGGGACGTATGAGGAGTACTGCACACACTTTTTTCACAAAGTGTAAAATGTCTGTATTGATCTAACTTGTTCTTGTTTTTGCCACCGCCCACCAAGTTAGCATACAGCAACAGAGAATTAAATAAATGAAGAAATAATAAATATATGTAAAAATAAATATAGATATAACATACAACTGACTCCGCTCCCACTCTCTTTCTGTATTTTAGTGCAAAAAATGGTAAGTTCTTGCCAAATGGTGTAATTTGCATTTGAATAATGACGGTGTTGGTGGCTGGCAGTGTTTTAAGGCATGATACCAGAGCCAAGAAATTCAGTTTCCTTCTGAGTAAAGGTCAAACTTGGAAGTGGTTTAATTTGATATTTCTCTTCTCTGGCCCTGCAGAGATTTGTCACAACAAACCTTGTATTTCACCAGTGGAAAGTTTTAAATGGATGGAAAAATAAAAATGTTGCTGGCCTTTCATGCTTCCCTTGGCATATATCTTTTGGATTAATAGCTATGGCAACTCATCATACTTTCCATTAGTAGAATGTTGCTGTGTTGGATTGCTTGCCTTACTTTTTTCCAGATTCAGATTTGAAGTGAGGTACTGTAGCAAGTCTATTTGGTATATGAAAGGTTGTGGGGGAGTACCGTAAAATAAAATCACCTGCAACACATTTGACTGGCAGGAGCATACAGCTCACAGGAGTGTAATCTGTTGTTGTTAGAAAAAGTTCTTAGCATTATCCCTCTAATAACTTTGTTGCCTCGTAGCTGCTCCTTGATTCGACAGATGCTAGATTAAGCTCTCTGATTGATATCTGTTTAAACATCGCACAGAACAGGGGGATTTTGATATCTCTGGATTTATGAAAAATCCCCACTCACTTGAATGAATGGTCCCAGAATACACAGACTTTTTTTGTCTCTCACATTGAATGGTGTGTGCATTAGCTCAGTGTTACAACATGAGAACGACAAACCTCTGCAAAGAAAGGAAAGCTCCTTTTTGATGTTTATCAAAGACCACTTGTATGTTTGCTGAAGGGGGGGGGGTGATGACTGTCAGTGTACCCCAATTACTCAGCACTGTAGCACTGGATGAGCTCCCCTCATGTGTCACGCCTCTGCAGTCATCTCCCTCCACTGACAGAGCTTTTTCTGTCTCCGCTCTCAGCGACTGCAGTTTCTTTGAGCCACTTGAGTAAATGTTCATGTTGTGAGCTTGCTGATTGCCTTCTTTGAACCACACCGACAGGGAATTTTTCCCTGAAAGCAGAAATGAGATTAAAGATTCTGTTAAGTCCAACAGGATTTTTTTGATGTCCTAACAGTGAGGCTGACGCTGCATGTGACTCTAGCAATACTAACTAGTAATGGAACTTACTAGCTCTTGGACTGTTGTCCTTGGATAGATTCAGATTTTTTTTTATGCTTCTGCACAAGCCATGGTGGGAGATATTAGGTTCTTGTAAATGATCTCAGGAGCACCTCTAGGAGGTTTTCTTTTAATTAGCACAAATGTTTTTTGGACTTCTTGAGAATTGAGGATTTGCTGAATGGCAACTGTTCCTTCAGTAACAACAACATATGGGCTCAGTGGTTTTGCTAATTTCGGATGACTAGCATTGCACCAGTTGATAACGCTCTCTGGCATTTCTGTGCTAGTTTGGACAGATATCTCTTGCAGCACAGTTTAAGTTCTACACTGCAGTCCAGTCACCACTCTCTGTGCTCTTTCTGTCTTCTTCTATAGAATGACAAAGGGCAGTGTCCAGCAGATGTGGTGCCTGACCCCCTCGACATGCCCTTGGAGATGGCAGACGCAGCCGCCATGGCCAAGGAGCTTCGAACTTTGCTGAGACAGGCACTGCCCAGACCCACTTCCACTCTGCCCCTCACACTGCAACCCCAGCCTCTTCCTGCTCTCTCTGACAAGGCCAGGATACAGCTGTCTTCCATGGGAATCCGACTGGGTGACTGTGTGGTGATAGCTGGACAGAAGGTGCGTTTCGGTTCCCCAGACACAGATCTTCGCTATATTATAGGTGTGTCAAGTTCACATTTTCCCTGTGCCATATCTCAAAGTGCCACAATAGAGGAAAGTTTCACAACACTCTAATTAGGACTCACTGATTAGCTGTATTCAAATGAGGAGTAAGTCAGAAATATTCTTTCAACTAGCAGCAGTAAGCTGGTCTACCACACAAACATGTACAACAAAAAAGAGCTCAAACTAAACCTTTGATGCAACCTCTTGTTTCCACTAGTGTGGGGACCTTCATGTCCAGGCTGTGACACTGATTATATTCAGAGATCAGTTTTTTTCAATATACTAAAAGAGAAGCACACAGAGCAGAAGACTGAAGGTAAGGGGAGTTGCTCTAGTTTTCACATTGTTTTCTCTGTATGAGACCAGACGCATACACACTCTGCACAGATTTGCACTCACCAACCTCTTAATTATGAATACCTGTGCTGGCTTTTTAATTAAATGATCCAAAAAGGTGGTGTTCTTGTTAGGTGTAGTTACCGGTACTCAGTGGCACTGAGGACTTTACCTTACGTACATACCTGGAGTTCATGTCTGAATTTCTTCCATGTGGGGAGAAGTAGCTTTTTTGCCTCTGTCCACAACCCAGCTGACTGATTCATCTGGCATTGTAACATGAAATAGCCCCTTCTCAGTATGGGGACCACATCATGTCATGGGTGGGACCAGAGTCATTGCCAAGTATTAGTGATTGGTTAGGGAAAATTAATCCCCCCCTTCAGTGAAATTGGTCACAGTGGAGGTGGTGACCAACAAAATCAAGCTGAGAGGTCTGTCTGATGTCACACAAGGTTTTTTTTCTTTGGATTATAAATTGACCAACAAATTCACAAATATTAGTGGTCAACTGATCAGTAACATACAGTGGGTGTTCTTGCAACTTCAGCCTTGTGCTCGTGCCTTTATATAATCATGTTATAATGTGGTCCAGAGATGTATACTAGATGGAAGCTTTGCTCACATATTCTACAATTATTTAAGCCCTCAACCAAGAAAATAATTTTTAGTTGCTAGGCAACAATCTTTTTTGGCATCCTTCCAGCATTCAGGGTTATGTCTGTCAGTTTGTTCTAACATATCAATAACATTTATGTGATGTTATGATACTGTAAAATATCTGATAACAATATTTGAATTTTTAGAATGATTGTGTTTATCCTATTTGCTTGTGGGTTGTCTTCTTTTCTTTCAAAGTCATTGAATCTGGAACAATACCTGTGCTGTTGGGAGTGTGAAATAAAATATGTTGGTTGTTGATGGATGCAACAAGGCTGCATTTCAGCTTTTGCTGCTGAAGCAACTTTGCATCTTCCATTACTACTTTATTGGTGTTTAGGTTGGACAAGAACAGATAGCTCATTGTTAAATTTCCTCTTTACATTTAGGGTTATACCACATTGTTGCTGATCAACCCTACCACCCAGCTTCAGTGTGGGAAGTGTAAGGCTTGTGTAATCCTTTTGACACACACCACACTTTGAAAACACTGGTGCGTCAGTCCTAGAGGTTAAATAAAATTCAGTTTTCTAACTGGGCTCATGGTGCAGTTCAACTTTGACAATTTTCCACACGGTGCTCTGCTCTGAAATTCAATGACAACCCCTGCAGAAAGAAACCTGGGCTTTCTCATTGTAGACATTTTGAAGTGACTTCAATCATCAGGCTGAAAAACACAGAACACCCTGAATCTACGTAACCTAACAAGGAAGGTGAAAGAGATATCCAGTGCCGTGCCTTTGGCACACAGTGGCCAGACAGTTTAATGGCCGTCAGTAGGTACTTTTTTGTTCTCCAGAGACAAATTTATTGCAGTTATGTCTCTGTTCTGTACCCTGCTACTTGCTCTAGTTGTCATGCAGCTGTATATCTGCTAAATGTCTTTGTCCTTTTGGTAATGCAGCCTGATATGGGTGCATGATGAGAACTACCAGAGAAATGAAAAAATAGAAAATTCTAAAATTGGAAATAAAACAAAAAAGAGTTTCAGTTATGTAACCACCCATGTTGTACAACATGAGTTTGTTGTTGACATTGCACCATATAAATGCATCAGGAAGTGATGAATTTTTTTGTAAACCTTAAACCTTGAATGTGGAGGCCCTTTGCATGCCTCCCTAATAAGAGGTTGTTTTCCTTCCCTTAACCTCAGCCCTCCCTTTTGAAAATACAATTTTGGTACAGTTACAGTAGTGCTGTAGGGCACTGTGTTTTGGTTTTATTGACCCCTGTGACACCAGAAAAGGATTTGTAATCCTTCTAAAATAACAGCTTTTATGACAAAGATCCAACAAATGGACTCTTATTAGATCAGGGAGTGCCTTTCCACTGTCAGGGCTGAAACATTTATTAAATTTGAATTAAGCCTTAAAATGGTACAATTTTATTGAATTTAAGGCCATAAGAGATGGCGTGATGAAAGGGTTGGTGTTAAGAAAGTATGAATTTTTAAAGAGCCTCTACACACTTCATACAGGGAGTATTCACAGCCTCAGTAATGTGAAAAAAGAACTTTCATTTGTGTGTAAATGTACGTTACACTTGATCATCATCAGTTTTTTTCAAACTGATGTTAGTGTTTTTTGTGCATAGTAGTGAGCTGGCCTTGTGCCTATTAATAGTTTTGTTTCAGCCTAACTAGACCTTTAAAATAGGTCAAGCAACTTGTCAAAACATCTCTTTTATTATCTCTTTTATTCTGCAAACTTTAAGTCATGACATTATTAAATGAAATGATAAAGACGTACATTGCTGTAAGTTACAAGTTTCACATATTCGACGACCTTCTCTTTGAAAGTTTTCTATGAACTGAGAATGCAGCTCAGCATTTGTCAAATTTAACCCTGCACTTAAGTGTGCCACCACCTTAATGTTAGACTCTGGAAAAAAGATTTTTATTATTTACGCTGGATATCTATTTGCAGACCTGTCTACTGCCAGCAGTCTCAGTTCTCTTCTTTGTGTGAATAGAACCTTCAGAAAACTTACAACACAACAACTCTTGACTAGTGTGTGATGTGTCCTTGCTCTAAGGCCATCGCATGCACACAGAGATATGTGGACAACAAGGAAATACTAATTCTAGCCCAGCCAGACATTTGCTCTGAAAGAATGAGTTGTTAATAGAGTTTTTTTTCCCCCACACAGTGAGAATAGAATTGCTTTGTGCCAAGTTGTAGAGATTGGCTAATCAACCTTTTTATCTGTCTCCACACTCTGGCTTGGCCTCATGCTTTGATCCTTAAACGTGTAAATTTTTAAAAGTTGGGTTTCTGATTGGGGTTCTGATCTTGATACAATGCATGGCACACTGTCCAGCTCTTCTTCTGTGTGTCTTGTCTTTTGTTGAATACATTTCCATAGTACTTTGACTACGTCATATGTGTGTGCAGGTTGGAACTCTACGATTTTGCGGCAGCACTGAGTTTTCTGGAGGGCTCTGGGCTGGAGTGGAACTGGACAAACCTGAGGGAAAGAATGACGGCTCTGTGGCAGGGGTTCAGTATTTTACCTGTCGAATCAAACATGGTAAGTTATTTCGCACTAAGCATCTTTAGCCTTCACATATGTGTGTACTTACAACATTTTTAATTTTGTTTCCACAGGAATTTTCGCTCCCCTGTCAAAAATTAGCAAACCCATGGAAAAGCATAAAACTAGTGGCATGAAGACATCTACGCCTATTCGACCACCTCGTCGCATTGACCTGTCCCGCGTTACCTCCAAAATCAACACAGGTAAAGAAAACATGTTACTGCCTGCTCTAAAAATGTAGTTAAGTGCTACAATGCTACATTCTAGCCAGGAATACAAATAGCTCTGTCACCTGAGCAGCTTTGCCACGATGTACTGTAACAATTCATGACATAAACGAGTATTGCCTCATCGTCCATTGTCGCTGTGTTTGTAGTAGGTGAAACAGTTATAAAGGATGCCTGTACTTAAAGTTTTCATTTTGCCTTTCAAACCTTTATAGTAGAACTGAGCCACTCAGGCTAGAGTTTAAACTCCAGTTCCTTTTTTGTGCAAAAAAAGAGACTTTCTTTATACTATCCTGAATGAGCCATGTCACTGTATGGCAGAATTTGTTGCATTCAGGCTTTTTTGAATACTTTGAAAAGTGGATTCTGAACTAGTGCCAAAGGACAATGCATTTATTAGACAGCTGACAAGACTGTGCTCTCACAGTCCTTGGATGCTCATATCCTCATCGCCTGACTAACGATATCTACAGTCCAGTCACTGTAGAAATCTTGTCTTGGGTGTATTTGCGTGGTTTTTGCTGCCTTAAGTGTTTACAGCTGTGTTGTGGTGGTGGTGGTATAATTCTCAAAGGTTTTGAAAGCCAATTGATCTGGGTGTGACTGGAATAGCAGACCTCAAGAGTGTCCTGTGGAATTCAGTGATTGATAGTCCAATTAAGCAGGGTTTAATAACCAGGGCATAGACAGGCTGAATAGCTTGGCAGCCATTCATCACAAGGTGTGTGTGTGTTTGTGTGGCATGCGATGCATGTCAGAGCATACGTGTCTGCACCTCCATGCAACTCAGGAACTAGACTTAATTTATGACCAAATACTTTATGGGGCTTTTGTTATCCTTGTACAGTCCAAACTCTTGGAGCCACCTGGGTTTTGATGTGCCTTTATAAGAATAGTACAGACAACTAGCTTGTGATTAGCCATACTTTGGATGGGTCAATGTGGAACTGCCTTGTCTCACTAACTAGAAAAGACAGACACAGCAGAAGGCCAGGCTGGCCCCCTATTACTGTGTGGCAACTGTAACTCAGGCATCACAGGGGTGGTGGAAACATAGACAACCTCACAAAGCACCAGGGTTTGATTCACGAAGCCTCAGTCTGCCACTTGAAGTGAACGTCAGTATGTGAAAGGGATGGATAGAGCCAGGAGGTCCCTGCAAGCTAAAGGTCAAGTGACAAGAAACATTTGGTATTCTGAGTTAGAATGTAGTCTCCTCTTTAGAGTTCAAAGGAAAGACACTGCTCTGTCTCTGAGGGGAGCATTTCCCAGCTCTCTCTAAATGTGAACTGAAATGGCAATCAATAAATACCAGGCTGATTTGAGATTTTTCTAACACCGTTTCAAAGAGCTATGAATTTTATTTTTTAGGTGACCTTCCTAGACTTGAAAGCAATGTGAGACTGTTCATTTGTTGAACCTCAATGAAGATTATTATGTTGCCCTAAATTTTCATTACATACATTTTGATATGTTTATTGTCTATTATGTAATAGTATCTTAAAGGCTTTTTTCTGTCTGGTAGATTCAGTCTATACGGGAAAAACATGTTCTTTAGCTACAAACACAATTACATTTAGTTCTGCAAGAAATCCCCATTGTCTCCTGTTTGCTGGTACCAACATTCCTTTTGCGGTACTTTTGTGTTTGGGGCTTTTGTGTGTGTAAGAGCTTGTCTCAGCATATTTAAGTGTTTTTATTGTGTACTGAGTCAAAGAAACTGTTGGTTTCAGTAATTCTTAATGCTGTCCTTTATTAGCATTTCCTCACTCTCTTGCTCTTGTGTTTTTATCTTCTCCATTTCTTCCTTTTTTGTTGTACAACTCGGTGTGTACTCTGAGTTTCCTCTTTTACAGCTTTATTGAGTTCTCCTTTCTTAATGGAATTGGCAGCTTTGTTTATTATATTTCCTTTATAATGTTCAGTGTAAATGGGAATCAGGCTGTCACTAAAAACAAAACTACAGCTTCATGGCAAGAAAATATGTCTAGTTATACATCTTTTGATCAGATCAATATTGTGTTTAAAAAGAATTCACTGTGTTTTTTTTGTGTGTGTGTGGGTGAAAAGGTTTATCCCCCTCTGTTAAAAAAACAACTGATAAGCAAAAAAGTCCACCTGCTTCCAATCAAGGCACAGAAGGAGACGCCTCAGTCATAAAGACAGGTACTGCAGTCATACAGTAGCTTTAATGCACAGGTCAGAGAATGTGGTGCGGGAATGTTGCCAGTGTTCGATATTTAATGAACCTTAATACTTGAATCCAACATCATGATCCACCTGTGGGCAATTTAACATTAACATCAATACCTTTTCAAACAAACGTACTGTGCTACAACCTGTTAGTAATACATTAGTACTTAAGGCATAATGGAGTCTTTGTGCATACCATTAAATAAAAAACTCACCATCCCAGACAGAAATGACTGAATCAGCAGCTCCGCTGTGCATAGCTTCAGCCATACACTCTGAGCCAATGATTTTAAATTGAGAACAACTTTTAGGAAAGAAGTTTCTTGTTTCTTTCTCAATCTTCCTTCCTTATTAAGGTACTTTGGCACAGTTTTAATCAATTAGCCTACAAGAGTTGGGCACATAATGAACTTATGGCCTGTGAACAAGTTAAAAGCCTAATGTAGTCCTTCGTCCAAATAGATTCTTAAGAGTGAAATCTGGCATCCTCTTCCTCCCTTTATCTTATGTCCTCATGTTAGGAGAAGATTTGCATGGTGGCTTTCAGAAGCTGCTTTCAAAAGACTGAGCTCACTTGATTTGTGGTAGCTCAGAATGATGTGACACAGCTGGTGGGCTTTCTGAATATACATTGGTACATACATTGGTCTGAATCCTGATGCTGCATTGAAAGCCCCGTCACACCCAGAAGAATAAGAAGGAAAATTAATAATATTCTGAGCTTCATTGTTTCAGTGGCATCTTACTTCCTGATATGGGCCTAAATGGATTGGTGGTGGATTCGTATTAAGAGAGAAGGCACACATTTGGTGCTGTGTGATTTTTAGACGGCAGAATAGAAAATAACATTCACAACTAATGTCCCAGTTTAGAGACCTTTTTGATTGTTGTGAATGAGTAGCTGGTAGTGTGGCTGCCTCTGTGTGAGTTCCTTTTACTTATTTAAAGTCCCATGAATTTTGAAGAGCTTTTTCTATAAGTTACCTGCATCTTCTCTGTCTCATTCCTTTGCATCATTTACACTGCAGGTATCCTCTCCCGCTCACTCTCCTCTTCATCCTCTTCACTGGACTCTCGGCATAACCCAGGAGCCCGGCCCCGTCCAATGCTAAGGCAACGCCTCCCTGCCAGACAGAGAAGAGAGCGTGTTTCCCCAATCCCCAGGACGACACCGTCTCCAGCCCTCCGCTCTTCTTCTGGCACATCAGCACGTAATAGTATGGCTCTTCTGGCGTAATGAAAATCTAATCGTATCAAACTGACGGCAAGTAATTATTGCAGCAGAGAAATTATTTTCATTCACATCTCTTCCAGGTTTTCGAAGCCGAACCCCTTCTGGTAGTAGTTCCTTGTGCGAGGCCCCCGAGATGCGCCTGGGGGAGAGAGTGCTGGTGGTCGGCCAGAGAACAGGTGTAGTCAAATTCTATGGCAAGACCAGCTTTGCTCCAGGTTAGTTGTTAAAAATCTGTGTTTTCTTTGCAAAGAGTTGAC
Organism: Parambassis ranga; assembly: GCF_900634625.1. Taxonomy (NCBI): domain Eukaryota; kingdom Metazoa; phylum Chordata; class Actinopteri; family Ambassidae; genus Parambassis; species Parambassis ranga. Next base: position 12,190,113 of record NC_041042.1, read on the forward strand.
TGCTGAAATCACACTAAAACGTTTGTGCCTCACACTGGAGAACTACTAGCTTCTTTGCAAATTAATTACAATAATTGCACTACTAAAGTTAATTCTCTCTTCATTTGTTGCATGGAATGTCAAAAAGGTTAGCACATTTGCTAAACTTCACTGCAGTGTCATTGTTGTGCAGCGAGTCACATGTGCACAAAGAGATAAAGTGAAGCTCCATTAAGCTCCTCTCGTTCATCTTGCTTAAAATCCATTACATAGTTGCCCATTATTACAGTGACGAACCTTGTGTTGGACTGAAGATAGTTGGGAATTTCTTTTTTTGAAAAGGCTGCTGCTGAGCAGAAGCCATTGAAAACAGCTCACAGTATTCATTAATATTTAGGCAGTAGTTCTGCTCGAGCGTCAGTCATGTATGAATAAATATCTCACACCACTGAGGATCATGTTTGAAGGGATTTCAGTCTTAAGTTTCCTTTGATACTTAAATCAGTGCTAGCAATGCTCTGTTATCTCAGCCTCAGTGCACTGAGGACTGTGCAAAAAGCGAAAGCTGCTCCTCTTCTTGCTGAAAACTTCATAGTAAATTGACTTCTGTTTAACACTTTGTCTATATCTCAATTTGCCACTTGCAAGGTGCCGTATAATCACGAAGAGAAAGGAGATTCTGAACTTTCTGCCTTGCAGAGAAGGCATTGACTAAAAGAGCTGAGCATTATTTTGTTATTTAAGAGCTGCCAAATGAGAAGTGCAATACAATGAAATATTGGCTGCTTAGATTAAAGTTAGCTGTTAGCAGTGAACTCACAGATGCATTTCCATGGAGAAAACTTGTCAGTAAGGTTATGCTTCTTTTTTTAGCTAAAACAGTATAAAACGTAACAAACACATCTGATCTGCACAGCTGCCATTAATTATACAGCATGTTCTTTACTTTTTATGATATACCTCTCTCCATTCATTTTAAATGTGGGAGTCTGTCTGAGGTTTCTTGATAGATGTTCTGAATTCTGGTCTGAGTGTGTCTTTGCGTTCATGCAGGGCTTTGGTTGGGTATTGAACTGGACAACCCCAGCGGTAAAAACGATGGATCGGTGGGAGGAGTGCGATACTTCAGCTGCCCCCCAAAACACGGTGTCTTTGCTCCTCCATCTCGTGTTCAAAGGTGAGTGCAGGGCTTTCCCCTCATGATTAATGGTCCCTTCTGGATTTTGTCAGTGGTCCTCCACACAAGTCAAAAGACATTTGTCAAACGAGTGTCTTTAAGAAATTCTTTAAAGTTCACAGGAGATTTGATACCAGAAATTGGATAATAGACCCTGAAAACCCTCAGGTTGCATTTTATTGGCCTCATCAATACATCTAATGATACTAATGAGTTCCTTTGACAGTGTCATTTGTGTTGAGTGCTGACATACTTGATTTTGCCCTCTGTCCGGGAAACAATGTTCCTCTGTTGTAGTGATTAACTGGAGTCAGAGCTGTCAGATGTGAAGCCGGGGGCCAGACTTCACAATTTACTGTGGCACCTTGTAATGAGCCATACGCCATCTTCCATGCTTTTAAATATGGATTATAGATAATGAATATGCGAGGGAGGTAATATTTACAACACTGTTTGAAATATGTCAATAACACAATACCTGAATAGTGCATGGTAGTGCTTTGCTTGGGGTTAACTTTATAATGTAAGTGAGGAAGGACATAAAGGTCAGTTTATACACTCAGTATAGGTCTGAATGCATCCTGTGAGTGCTTTGCTTGCATCAGATTGGTCGTCAGCCGAGCAGTTTGACATGATTTTCATCTTCCCCTTCAAGTCGGTTTTTGTATTATGCTCTGTCTTCATCTTATTACTTTAATAGATTTTGGAGTGGTTTGTTTATGTGTGACAGAAAAAAGTGGAACAAAATATTCTAATTGCCTCTGCATAATTTTAGATCTCAAGACACACATCTGCAATCTGTCCCCAGTGTATGGACGGAGATGAGAAGGAACGTTTTCACGTTTTCTGTTTCAGCCACAAGTTTGCAGGTGGAAATTCAAATAAAGGACAAACATTTGTCAACTTAAATTGTTGTTTTACTAATTGGCTTGTCTTATTTTAGCTGTGCTAAAAAAATCTTTATTATATAAATTCATTGTTTCAAGTGGTTGTTGACAGAATCTTGTTTTCTGCCCAAGTATGGTAATAACTTTTGAAGGTATTTGATTTCATGCATGTAACAAAAACATATTAGGCCACTGGATCTGTTTGTGTATAATCAGACTTTCAAGCTTAGTATGTGAAATTCTGATTAATGACCTATTGACCTTTGTTAGAAATACATAAAGATGGACTTGACTCAAAACATCCTCTATGCTAAAATGCTCTCTGCTCAATACTCCTGAGGAATCTAATCAGGCTCTGAGAAATCTCTCTGATCTGTGCAGTCTGCTGTGCTCTTGTATCCAGGCTAGTATTTCCTAACTAGGTCTACAATTACAGTAAACCAAAAGCAGGCACAGCCAAATAACAGACAGCTTGAATTGCCGTATACTTTTTTACTTTTCACTGAGTTGTGCTTTCGAATGCAGCCATGCCTGTTGTAGTAATACTAATGTATGGAGGTAAATAATCATTTGTCATAGCTATGACCTGAGTTTGGGTTTATGAAAATGTTTCCTACATTTAGGTACTGTACACTACCATTAGCTGGTGTAAGCTGCACATGAAATACAGATGTGTGACACAGTGAAGGAAAAAATAGCAACAGAAGAGATTCTCTGACATGAAGAGAGAATCAGGACATATTATTCAAAAGAATGATATGTCCTGGTTTTTAGGTGGTGGTGCAGTGTTGACAAACATCACTCCACATTGTAGATTTACAATGAAATACAGTGTTACAACAACAGTAAAAAATAACTCAAATATCAGGATTATGTCCATTTTTAAAGTCACTTAAGTTGTTCCAAAATTTGGGAGTGGCTCTTGCAAAGGGCCAGTTTCCTTGACGCTTTAGTCTGCACCTCAACACAGACTTATGCCTCTGGACAGCAGACTTTAGACATCTATGTTCAAAGATATTGAGAGCCAGGTTTCACAGCAGAATTGCATGTGTGTTGAACGGTTTATCGTATATAAAACAAGGACAAATTCCACTGGTGACATTATTAGTGGCCTTACTTACTCACGGCCAGACAGACACTTCTACTTCACTTTTTGTTCAAATAGATAAAAACTGTTGACCTTTCTTATTGGATGGCACATTAATGGCACGATGCCTCAAGAATATATAATATGTGCCATGACTGGATGAGAGCCAGTACACTTAAAAAAGCAGCGGACATTAAAAAAAACAGAATGTGTGTGTTGTAAAGAAGACTGAATTGATGCGTTTTCGAACACATTTCATTTTTATTTCTAGACTCAATTAATGCAGTTCCTTTCACCAAGCACATTCAGGCTCAGAATCATCATTTCTTTCACAATTTTCATGCTATTTTTTGTTACACCAGTGTTTATGTCTTCCATGAGATAAAAGCTTTTTTTGGGGGGGAAATCAGCTCCTGTGTTTTCTTGCCATCCCTTATTCATGTCCTTTTCCTCTCATCTTCTTTTTTCCTAATTAACCCCAGGGTACAGAGTGTGCGCAGTTGAGCACTTGCTCTCCTGCTGTCTAATAAAGAATATCACATTCTTTCCATCCCAGAGCTTGCTTCTCTTTCACTTTTCTTTGCCTGTCAGCAGCAGACACACACACACACACACACATACAGACTTTGCTTCTTGAACCCTGTATTCTCTTCCCTCAGAAAAACTTTCTCCTCAATAGTCAACATTGGCACTGTGCCTCTTAATAGCTTCCAGAGTTCTAATATAATTATTACACAGCGTTTGCTGGTGTTTAAAGAAAACATAACTTAAAGGGTTTCTGTTTTACTCATAGGATCCATGGATCTGTTGATTGTCTTTCCGAGCTCACCTCCTCACGTCTCAGTCATCCTATCAGCGGTGAGAATTCTCCCTTTATTGCAAGCTTTGAGTGAGATTTGTTTGGAAAGGTTCTTTGCATTTATTGTTATTCGAGTGCTTCTGAAGTCATTCTTATGCAAGCGTCTGCACAGGAGTACTTGACTCTGGTGATTTCCATGCAGGGACCATTCGTCGCAGTTTCAGCACATCGTCGGCCATTGCTACTCCGAAGGAGACAAGCAGAAAAAGCCCTGTTGCCAGGTGTGTCTCTCTTTTCGGCACTTCTTTCACATTTCTCGGTCCCCGAGCTTTTCAGCTTCATCCTAATCCCCTGCAGCACTGGCAGAATCAATACTGATAAGAAGCAGTGGTATTAGTCAGCAAAAGGTTCCTTTTTTTAAATGGCCAATGCATGATTGTGGTTATAATGAGAGAGAACAGGGAATTGAAGATCAATCCCTCAAACACCAAGCTCCCATGAATCTCCTACTTACTTTTGATGTATTCTCTCACACTGCATAGCTTTTCTCATAAATCTTTCTTGCTGTATTTTTCATGTGCTCGCACAATCACACACAAAAAAAACAAAAAAGGAGTCGCTCCACCCCTCACCGCCGGCGCTGGAGCACGCTCAGCGGTGGTAGCGGCAGTATACCTGGAAGCACAGCGGGGTCAAGTCCCTCACCCAGCTCTGATGGACAGGCCCGGCTTCATGTTGGCATGCAGGTCCTGCTGTGCAGCGCCAATGAGATGGCTTTCATCCGTTACCTGGGAACAGCAGACTTTGCCCCAGGCCTTTGGCTGGGTCTGGAACTCCGGAGCCCCAAGGGGAAGAACGACGGCTCTGTGGGTGACCGCCGCTACTTCAGCTGTCGACCTGGCTATGGCGTGCTGGTCCGTCCCAGCCGTGTCACGTATCGTGGTATTAATGGTGCACGCTTGGTGAATGAAAACAGCTGAGGCCTGAAAGAAATTGTGGGGGATGGGTGGGTTTTTACCTTCTATTCATGATCCGCTCTAAGCAGGTTGAAACTTTTTACATTCTCATTCATATACATGCAGTCCTTCCACAAAAATAATGAGTTGTAATTAAACCACATTAAACATGTTGTTTGGAAAATGTAGGCAACAGAGAAGCACTTTATAAAGTTAACTTTAAATTCTTAAAAAGAGTTTTGGAAGAGGAGGTGTCTAAAAACTGCACTGCTTTAATCTAATTGCACTGACGACCAGATTAGAATAAGATTACGTGGGATGGTATGGATGTGCATACATGGAAAAAAATGTTTCTATACCCAAAGCTAATTTTGTCTCATCAAGGGAGATTTTTATCAGATAATTTAGTTTGTAATGTCTAACCAAAAGTGTGCATGTGTTTCTGTGGGTGTGTATGTTAATTAAGGTTAATTAAGAGCACTTTGAGAAAGGAGAGACTGTTTTTTTGTGTGTTTTGTTTTACACCATGCTGGTCATATGACTTCCAGATAATTGATGGTTGATGAATCCCAACTTGATTCTCACTTTATGAGTCAATAAAAAATAAAGAGGATTTAATTAAGCTTAGACCTCATCAACCTCAATCAAAATACAACTGCACAGTGTCTCTGTCAGCCTGATTGTTAACTTGATGCAGATAAATGGTGATATATTGTACTGTGGCATAGCAGAAATTACCTGTTACCCATCTGTTTATAAGTTCATCAGGGTTAGCAACAGACTGAAGACATTGCTGAAGTAGTATTTAATTGTAGGTATAACACCAGCCCTTCATTAATATATTACTGCTCCCAAAGAGTCTTTTAAACCTGGCTTACCCATCAATTTACAGAATGTGGACAGTGGTCTTGGTTTCACTTTGGCAGATTTAAATGTCACGATGTCACATTTTCTACTTGCATGACAACCTGAATGGACACATCTGATTATGAGCTGTGAGTAGTTAAATGTTACCAGGTTTTGGTCCGAGGTCTAACAGCTTATAGTAACATTGCATTTGCAGAAGAGCAGCGGATGGCGCCTAATTTCATTTGATGCTTAATTAAAGCAGTTTGACACAGGAAACAGGCAATCATCTAGAAGTTTCAAGGATAAAGTTTACTGTCTGATTAGAGCCGTCTGAGTAACTCGGTGGAGAACAAGCCATTGATTGTGCATGTGGAAAACTGTTCAGTAAAACACTCGTGTACCATCCAATTAGGGCATGTAGGCCACAACAATAGCCATAGAATCTCCAGTGGCTTTCTCTCATTGATCTGTCTGGTCATGCCCCCTGTGATGGGAAAAGCAGTGGTGACCACCACTACTTTACAATCCCAAGGATATCTGAAGTATTTGGCACAGAGGGAATAAGTGAGAGAAATTTCCAAATTCATATCAACACTTCTTTAAAAATAGCCTTTCATTTACTTCAAGGCCATGTCTGCAATGTAATATTTGTAAGTATTCCACTTTTCATCTATAGATATGCTCGTTGATGTGCCTGCAGCCCCAGTTACAGCTCGAGTGATCATTAAATTCACTGGTGGGTATGAAAGTCTTCAGGCTCTGGATTCTGGGTTATTTTTTTAAAACCATTTCTGAGATGTACATTTGATGCGTGATTGTGTGACGGGAGTTTGGTCTGATGCATTTACATGTTGTGTGAAAAAAAAATAATTGCAAATTTGCAAAAATAAATTCTAATTTGACCTCTTACTTCCGTTTTTTTTCTTCTCTTCAGCTCTGTGCTTTTATTGAGCATGGTTGTACTAATGAAAAGGAGGCTTGCTGCAGCTCGACACCCTTGGATTGTTCATAAAAAGTAAGAGAGAGTTTTCTTTAGGGACCAAAAATGAAATAGCACAGGCACTTTGAAATGGTTACACGTCTGTTCACTTACCATCCGATTCCACCAGGGCTCATCTCTGTCAAAGCTGAAAAAGCCTGGTGCAGGAGTGGCATTGTTTGCTTAGTGGCAGCCTGGGCACACAAATTCAAGCTTGAATGGGAGTGACATACCCTATTATGCTGTGATTGTGGAGCAAATAGATGTTTGAATGGTTGCTTAAAATTGTTTTCTATGCTTATTGTTGCTTATTTTTATAGTCCAGACAGGAGAAATAAAACCAAGGGAAAGTCTCCAGTGAAGCTGCGTTTGCCTTTCCAATGGACTGACCAGGAGTTTGATTCAGAGGTGAGACTGAGATAAGACATGCAGTCACCAACTGAATTTATATATTTATTTATGTTTTTAAATCACTGAAAACATGAGACACAAAAACCAGGAGCCTCTGTAGGTTTTTACTGTGGCACAACAATCAGCTAAAAACACCTATGCTAGTCTGTGTGGTACTGTTATTCTCATACTAAATTGAAAATTCTCATTATTTCATCTTATTGTAGGAGAAGATAGTGACCACTTTTAGATATCTTCTCCCACAATTATTTGGAATTTTAATCTCTGCAATATAAGAAACACAAACAGAGCAGAAAACATAATTTAATCAAATCGATAAAAATCTGCATGTAACAGCCATGTTGCACACAAGTTTCTGTTTCTGTCTGATGGTTATAATAGTGATTTATGTTATTTCATTGAGTACACATACTGTCTTACATAATTGTTGCTCTTAGTGCAAGTGCTTATGTAAATGACTTGTAAATCGAGGCCATGGAAGCAGCTTGCAGGGGGCTCCAGTCGATGAGCAAAGTTATATGAACTCTACCTCTCTGTGTAGTGATGTAGCCTGTAAATCCAAACAGGACAAATGATTTTTAAGCAGCTTATAGCTTTACAAATAATAGATGGACCTACGTATGCACAATACTGTTGTGAAAAATACTGTAGGGTTAGGGCTTGGGTACAAATAACGTGAAACAGAAGTATCACTACCAGGTTACTAACAGAAACAGATGCTTCTCCTCCTTCCCTCAGTCTGCGGATACAACACCCTGTATCTTTTATTCAGATGGTTTGTTACTGGTAGTATAAAAATGAGATGAAACATGTGCTCCGATGTGCTTTATCACAGTGTAGCAAGTCCTCAGTTGCACCATCGGCTCTTTGTACAAAGTGTAAAGCTGATCCCTGATGGGAGAAAAATGATCTTAGCAAGGCCATGAAGCAAGAATCCGGTCGCTTTTTTTTTAACATGACGAAGAGCAGACATGGCACAGCTGGAGCCTCAGGAATACAGTTCGCTATCGCTAGCAAATTCATACTGGCATCTCCACAATCCTCTACCATTTGTAGACATGTTTACAATACAGGGATAATCCTGCTGGGGTCTCCATTCACCCCGACAGGGCTTATATGCAATAATGACCAGCTCACTGAACATAAGCCCTGCTTAATACACAGCTACTTTACCAAGGTGATCTGCAGTAATTTCATATTGTTTTAAAATAGTTATGCTACCAGTTACAGCATAAAAACATTAAGATAATATTTGTAGAAGTACTCATACCTAACGTAATTTCCTAATCCTGGTGTGTCTGATTAGAGTTAAGTATTCAAGTCTAGCCCGCAGGCCAGATTATTGTCTCCTAAAGTAAGAAAAATTACTCATCTCTACTGCTCCTCTTTCTTATTCTCACTGCTTTGCATATTTATAAGGTTAATGCTACTTTGGGTGTGATTTTTGGAGAACCAAAGCTTTCACCTTGCACTTGAGACCACTGACAGTGGAATTAAAATCCCTGAAAAGTAACTTTTCTATCTGGGGTTTCTTGGTATCATAACTGTATCGCTTCAGTGCTTCCACAGCCAAAAGAACTGAATGATTCGATGCAGCGATGCAGCATGTTAAATAATCTTACGCATGAGCAGAGCATTAGAAATCGTATATCTCTGTGGCAACGTCAAAAGTGCAGCAACTTTATTTTTGGTATAAAACCAGCAGACATCTAACAACAAACAGAGCAGCCAGGACAGAGTGACCGCCATTGATTGACAAGATGTTCAAGCTTGGCCTCATTTCCTGGTGTGAGGCTTCATGGCAGTAAAAAAAAAGCTGTTATGTTGAAACAGAATTCTTCAACATTTCTTAGAACTAAGGTCAGACTGAATGTCAGTAAAAACCAGTCTGGCATCTTTATAAGCTCTGTTTGCTTCACTCATGAATGTCTATAGAGGCTTGTACTATTCTTGCCCTTTGTCCCCCCCTTTCAGCCACCCTGTACTCTCTTATAGATGTCAGAGCTCTTACTGAGCCATTGCCCTTTTTTTGTATTTAAAAAGCAAATAGATCAAGAGATACTTAATATATTTTCTATTACTTATTCAGTGCTTAACTTAGGATTTTTGGCCTGAGGAGATGGGATTTGTAGAAAGTGTAGAAGTTAAGGCTATTTGAAGACATCATAGAGATTGCTGCAGCATAACAACAGGGTTTAGGGCACTAGTGGTTTAAGACGGTGGTGTACAGACCACTCATTGTTTTTAATTGGACTCTCCTCTCAAGTCCGTTGCTGGCAGCTTTTACCAATACCACTTTGTCAACACACTTGTTAGCGCTGCCAATAACTTTTAATGTCACTGCAGTCAAACAAGGAGTGTTAAAGCGGTAAAGACATGACAAATAAAATCTTTACTCTTCATTTAACAAGCTAAACATAATTACTAGCATATATGTTTTTTAGATGTAATAGCAGAACTTAATAATAGGAAAGAGGTATAGGCGACAAAACAGTGTTGTAAAGGAGACTTTGTTGTGAGAACAATTGTGAATGCCTCCATGCAAACCTAAGTGTGACCCTCCCATTCAGGGGTCTTGGCGTGTTGGGTTTAAGTAATTAATGAAATTTATTCATTTCTTTTGTCAGTTAATCTGCCTGAACACTTCTGAAAAAAATGCCCATCACAGTTTATAGTCCATATTATCTGTTTAGTGACAGCTGAGAGTCTCATTAAATTAACTAGCTTCAGAATAGTGCAGTGAGGAGAAGGGATGGAGGGGATCGAACTCAAAAGTGATGCTGAAAAACTATAAAGCTTGTAGACCTTTACATCCTCTAAAACAAAGCAAAAGTTGACATTTACTTGCGGAGTTAATGGGCCTTGCTGCTCTTTAGCTTTTTACAACAGCTGGATGGGGTGAAGTTGATTGTGATTATGTGCTATAGGTTCTGTCTTCCTGCAATTAATGCCTCATAACCTATGATTTTGTATAATGATTATTTTTCCACAGCCTCACAGAAAGCAGAGAGACAAATAAATGTATTATATAGTAATTTATTAATTTTGGCGAATGTCTTCTGAAGGGCAATGTACAGCTTTTACCAGAGCCATAGTACAATACTTTATAATTACAACATTTACAGGTGCAGTTCAGTTTGTCTTTTTTTTTACGTCGAACAACAGAGATGAGCAGTGGAGAAAACACAGAATGAATGCAGTTTAACACAGGCGCTGGACACAAAGCAAAACAGTTTTCATTAGCCAATACCGAACTTGCTCATTGACTGTGCCTAAAGGAACGCATTTGTCTTAATCACTGAGCATCATGACGCATACATGACGGCTCGTCATCTCTTTTTACAGCAGATGGACTGACAGGATTGCCAAATACTTTCAAGCAAAAGCATCAAAAATATTCTCATCACACTCATTTGATAGATATATTGCATGTAACTGTCCTTAAACTGAAAAAAAAAACTCTTAAAACACAGACAAGTGTTAACACCATGTGTGGAATGAGATTCATTCGCATGTGGAGCAAAAGCAGCTTGTACTTAAAACTTTTCACTCAGACTCATTTGTATTCCACAACACCCATTCTATAATAGAAAAGATAAAATATGCAGATTTAAGAACGTGGAGTGCTTGGAGATAGCAAATTGAAGGTTAAGATTGATTCAGCAATATCCACTGTTTCAATATCCAGACCAAAAAAAAGGAAAGCAAGATTTTTAACAAGAAATGAATTAATAAAAGGTTACTAAAAAAGCCATAAGTAAAGAAAAGCTTCAGCTTCACTGTGTCAAAGCACTCAGAATGGAGCTGTGAAAAAAGGGGAGTTCAAAGAGCAGACATTTCAATAGGACAAGTGAATACTTACTTAAAATCTTTAGTAACAAAATAAAAACTAATGTTGCTGAGGTGGCTAGTCTTCACTCCGTTATATTCTTAAATAATCTCTCCCACCTCACCCAGTCACCTTTTTATCCATCTACTCCACCTCAGAGGGAAATAACATATTACCTGTCCCAGTCCTATAACAAACCATTCAGAACATTTTCTTATTTTTTTTACGCTTTTTGTCAGATGTAACTAAAAATAACCCAGCTTAAGAAAAGTGAAAATCTGATGTAAAATGAATTTGAAGAAGCATGTTCATTAATAATTTATAGAGCCACTTCCAAATAATAAATAAACAAATGAATAAATAAACAAGCAGGCAAGCAAACATCAACAAACACATTTTCCCCAGTATTTTTTTTACTATAAATGTCTCTGGTAATCCAGTGTCTGATTCTGTGATGTTTTTGAAAAATAGTCTTATAGTCCTTTACCACACTGTTTTAAGGGAACAGTGTGAGGGTTCTGCAGTGGAACTGGCTGGGAAACTGATCACCAAAGCCTGCTCAAAATTTAGAGGTTTAGTCCTCTTACAGGTCCACACTGATGGACAAGAAACCTCCTCACTTTTCACACGGAACGTCTTCCCGGGCCATAAACTCTGTAGGTGATTCTCACTCAGTCCTGACCCATCCAGTGTTGAAAAAATACATTTTTTTTTAACTCTTAAAAGTGTCCTTTACATTTTTTCCTCACAAATCTTTTTAGGTCTCTGATGTGCTTTAACATCCGTTGCTTTTAACACACCTCTGTGGTACTCGTGTAAAAAGCCTGTTACAGAGAGATGGGTTTTGTCTGGAAAGAAGAAACAAAAATGGTGGGACAGCAGGGATGTGAAAATTGTATCTGTCTTCTGTCCTGGTACAGTGTTTCTTCAGTCTCCAAAGACAGGGCCTTAAAAAGAGCAGCACTGCGAGGCATTTGGGCTAAAGCACGGTGGCGTTGTGGCCCTCCATTCTGGGCAGCCTTGGGTCCTGCACTGTCCCCATAGTAACTAGCAGTGGACGGCTGTCCTCGGACATACCCGACCGACTCATGGACACTGAAGTAGGAATGGAGGCCCCTCTCTGGTGGGCTGTTGAGGAGGGCATCAAGGTGCCCTGTTGAGGTGGAGGTGGTGCAGGAGTGGGGTTGGTGTTGCTGTGGGTTGCTTCTAGTGGCAGGCCCTGCTCCTGGTAGCCGTAGCCGATGTTTCCGCAAGGGAAACGTCTCAGTCTGTAGAGGGGAACTGGGGGCAAGGCAGCTGAATCTAAAAGCAGAGGAGACTGGGCAGCAGGAGGGGGAGGTGGGGGTAACAGCGGCCTGCAGAGACCCTGCTGCTGCTGTTGATGGTGCAGCAGCTGGAGTTGGTGCTGCTGCTGGAGCGGATGCTGGAACTGCTTGTGCTGGTGTTGTAGACCTAGTGCTCCCGCCACCTCCGCCACCGTCCGGCCTACATGCTCCTGCCCCTCACCAGGCACCCTGCCACTACTACCTCCTGCTCCCCCCACCCCTCCGTGCCTCTGCTGCTGCTGCTGCTGCTGCTTCCTCTGTTGCTGCTGCAGGAACCACGAGCCATATGTGGGGTTCCAGAGACTGGTGCTTTTCCCGTTGTGGCCCTCCTTTTCTGGCGGGTGACCCTGTGCAAAAGCCAGGTTGATGTGGCCCCCTTCTGCAGTGGGCTGGGTGGTGACATGAGGCCCCTTGGCAGTGAGCATAGAGGGGGCAGCGGAGGTGACCGTGTTGGTAGTAGTCATGGCGATGGAGGTCTGTGTGTGAGGCTGCTGGTGCTGGTGGAGGTATGGCTGCGGCTGAGCGGATATCTGTGCTTTAGCCTCCGATGCTGTGCTAATTACAACGGTGTTCTCCCCTCCTCTCCGGTTCTCCTCTGTAGAATAGGATGGGGGCGGCTGCACAGCCTGCCCATCAGGCACCTGGGCATTTACCAACACAGTTGAGGGGTCGTCAGGGCGTGTGGGTGCATGTTCCTCCTCTTCAGGTACAGGCCCATACTCAACAGGAAGAGGCATGGTCACCACATCGGGATCCTAAATGAGGTAGAATGTTCAGATAAGATACTGCCTGATGCGTTATTCACGGATGATAACTTTTTACAGGGAACTAGTACAATTTTAAAAAATATATACACACACTGGTTGTCTGTTTGATTACCTGTAAGCAGTAGTCGATCCTCTCCAGGATGGTGGAGAAGTTGGGCCTGTCTTCAGGCTGGTGCTGCCAACTCTGAGTCATTATGCGGTATCTGAAGATAACAAGCAGAAAATACTTTTGACTCCAAAAGTTATCCCTGCTGATTTATCAAACGCAGATAAATCTGTTTGTAAAGAAATATACGGATAGCTGTTTTGTTTCATGCAGAATTAAAGTGCAACCCACCACTGGTTTGATTTGACTATTAAATGGGCGATGTAGATTAGTAGCAACCTAGTCTAGTGATGTTGTGGTTTTAAGTGCTGATCTGATTTCACTAATCTGTGGCCTGCTGTAAGGCTTGCAAGAACTTTAAATTAATAGAACACCACAGGGCGGTGTTTATTTTTTTTTTTAAAGAAAACAGCTTCCAGGGAACATGCTAGGCAGGCGGCAAAATGATACGAGGAGCAATCTGTAAAGCTAGAGCCAACAGGTGTGAAGGATAACGCCGTGAAATCATAGTGAGGCCAAAGTGTAGTTAGAATGTGTATGTGACAGAAGGCGTGTGTGTGTGTGTGTGTGGCCATATGTAGTGTGTTTATAATAGAGTTCACATGAGAGGCGGTATATTAAAGGAAGAGTGAAAAATATAGTGCGATTTGGATTTGGTTTTTAAGCTCCCTATCAGCTCCCCATGACTACTTCTAAATTGGAAGGCAAACATGAAAGAAAACTGTTGGTGTGTTTTCCATATAGAAAGCACTGCAGAGCAATCTTCTGTTAAATTTTCCTGATGCCTTCTAGGTCGCAACTCGTTTACATGTCAATATCAGAGAATCATCCAAGCCTTTCATGTTTGCCTCTTTATGTGTATGTATACACAATGCATGAATCATATACAGCCGTTCTTCTTTAGGGTTTTTGTTATGGAAAAGCTTAATTGGACCCCATGGGACTTCTTGTGGTCAGGTGATTCCTTTCATGCATCTGTGTGTGTGTGGATCTGCGCTTACACCGGCCCAGGACAGTTTTTAGGTGGATCCATCCTTCCGCCATTGGTTACAAACTCCAAAACTTCTTGGTTACTGCGACTTGGATATGGCATGTAGCCCAGTGAGAATATCTCCCACAGCAGAACCCCAAAGGACCTTTGAGAGAGAGATGATGAGAGAAAAGATTAGGGAGAAAAAAGTCATAAATTATAGGCATCATCACAGCTGAAATGGTTAGTGATGAGAGCAGGGGACAAATATATGTTGAAGGACAGATATCATCTCACGCTGTGTGTACTACCTCCTCTGAGTGGGGACATCTAGGGCAAAGTGTGTGCAAAAGTCTCACCATGTATCTGTTTTAGATGTGAAGATGCCCTCCATGAAGGCTTCGGGTGGCATCCATTTTACTGGCAACATAGCACGCCCACCCTTCCTGTAATAGCTGGCCCTGTAAAGCACACACACACACACACATTTTTAAATAGTAAAGTGCTTCATGAATCACATGGCTAATAATACAGGGTAATTGCATTTTTTTTCTTGGTTCCCTGACTAATATTAAAAAAGGGGACAGTTGTAAATGAAAACCAGCATCTGTAATTTTCAGCAGCATCACCATGGCAACGCCACTGTCCTCAAAAGCAGAATGTAAAAACAAGAAACATTCTCACATGCAGCAATTAATTCCCTGTTTGTCAGTGGCTGCATCAGCACTCTGATCCAATCGCATTTTCAGCCTCCTAACATGTTGGTGTGAGAGACCCTTTAAGAACTCCTTATCTCACAGAGGGGATTTTTTCATGCTAGGCCAAGCCCTATCTGAGACATTTAAAAAAAAAATGCTGCCTTGTGCTTTGCGTTGGTAGAGAAATTATATCTGATGTGTGCTCCATCTGATTTCTGGTGATGATAGAGGTCAAAGCCTGGTTCATCTCACCCTGCCTAAGGCATGCAGTGAGGACAGACGTGAAGTGGACTCCAACAAAAAAAACAAAATGGACACACATCAGGATGTGAGTTAAGTGGTACTGGCTGAGTTTGGATATGGGAAACTTTATTTGGCACGGTTTGCTGTTGCAGAGGAGTAAATCTGTTCGCTCCTGGTAATTTTGTCATAAAAATGTCAATTTATTCCCCAAGCACTTGTT
This sequence comes from Parambassis ranga, assembly GCF_900634625.1. Lineage (NCBI taxonomy): Eukaryota > Metazoa > Chordata > Actinopteri > Ambassidae > Parambassis > Parambassis ranga. The sequence goes on from NC_041042.1 coordinate 12,205,395, forward strand.
TGTAAATATGCCCAATAACAAATAGGACTATGTGGCTGGATGGTTGCCAGTTTAAATCCCTGAGGCATTTGAAGAAGTGAAAGAGTAGGAGAAACATGTTTTCTCTGCAAGACAAGTAAGTGCGGTGCCAGCTGTTCAGAGCTGGTGCAGCTGCAGCAGACATTTTGACTAGTCACAGCAGAGAAAGCACAGGTGTATTAAATGTGGCTGCATTCCACTTATGGGGAGGTCCCGCTCTCTTGAATGCTGGTTCACGGCCGGGACTCTTACTGGAACAGAGCCATCATGATTCCACCTCAACTTTCCCTGCGGTGACGAGTCGAAATGTCTGGTGTGGAAAAAGGTCTATTGTAATTACAGGGAGCCGCTCAGTTGGTGTTCCCCAGACATAAAAATACCTACAAGAAAAGAATCAAAAATAGGGCGACAAAGACTAAAACAGGCTTGGATAAAATATGACACAAGATTGTGGCAACCTTCCAAAGCCTGTGTGGGGCTGCGTGACCCATCTTATTTAGTCGTCTTTAGTTTAAGGAGAAATTCAGACTGTGCTGCTGGTCACCTGGGGCAAAAAAAAATGTTTGAACTTCTGTTAAAAGCCAGAGAGCACTGGATGTCTTGAAAGTGATGTGTAAAATTAAATCCCAAAATAATATGTACTCAGTGCTAGGAGGGTGAAACAGACATTAGAGGGCAGGCAGCATTCACAATGTGCAGCTGAGTCCAGGCTTCAGTCATAAAAAATTAGAAAGTTTATTAGCACCTCAAAACAGCTTTTTAGTTGGATGAGTGGGATTCTTTAATTACAAATTCAGGTGAGAACATTAAAAGGATTGCATTTGCATTTCATAGAGTTATGAAACGAGGGCTAATAACAGGAGCCAGCACTCATCATTTACTTTAACACAGAGGTACAGCTGTGTGTCTTCAGGGGATCACTGAGTGGAGATGAATATAGATGATATGCAATCAGATAATATGGTTAAAGGGAAATATATATACTTAGCAAAGTATTGACATAGGAAGTTACCCTGGAGGAAAATTACACATAATCAATGAAGCTAAGAAAACAATCACTAGTAGGGTGTGCTTGCTTGACAGCTTAAAGTAGCATGATCCAGTCAGTGATGGGATTCAGTTACCACACCGTTCTTTTAGGCCTACAATACAGGATTGAAATATCACAATATCTTGTGCTGCTAGCCCTTTTATTCTCCTGTCCGTCCTAATAAAGAAAACAGTGAGGGAAGTGTACTGGACTCCACCGAGAAGCTGTAGCTGTGGAGGCTCAGTGGATTCTCCGTGATAAGGCATTGTCTGACCTCTGCATCTTGCAAGAATTCATGACCTCAACACAAACTTTTGTTATCTGCTTATTTCAGAATCATGATGTACTTTGAAAAGATTGAATGATGGTAGAATGTAAAACATAAGACTGATAATCCTCCATATCAGTAGATTGACGTTTTTTTTGTTTTTGCTCAGGGTTTATGGACGTATTTATTACTGCTGCTAACAGCACCAGCACGGACTGAACGCTGAGCTACAGATTAGGGAGGCTTAAATACAGAGTCAGGAAAGCTATAGCTCAAATGGGGGTGTTTAAGACGTGTGTGTTTTTGTGTGTGAGCAGGAGGGAAGCAGGAAGATAGAGGAGTATTAGAGGGAAACATTGAGAGACAAAGAAACAGAGCAGACTGTGCTGAATGGAAAGTAAGATAGTAGCGTGCACCTAGGGACACAATGGTGGAGCCTAACCTTGTGTTTGTTGAGTTGAATGTCTTTGTTCTGCCATTGTTACGTCAGCGTGCATGTGTGCGCGCTAGACTGACAGAAATAAATACAACCTAAAGTCATGCTACGCAACCATTGTTAATAGTTCCTATGGTCATTCAAGGCAAAACACCAACTCGTCTCTATTGGCACAGTGGATTTTGCTTCATACTGGCAGCTGTTTACCTTAGGATGATAACTGTCTGGCAGCTATTGTTTATCCAGCTATTTATTTACCGCCGCATCACTGGTGTGCAAGCATGCATGTGAGACTGTGTGAGAGAAGAAGTCTATGGAATACTGCCTAGTACGCCTCTGGTTCTCCTATCAGAATGTAATAAGCTGACATTAAGCCTCGTCCTGCTCCCTTGCGGGGGCACCTGTCCCCTGTGATCACTTCAAAAAGACTCCTCTGTCCCTTGTCACATAGCAGTATGGCTACGTCATGAAACAGCAAAAAATAGCACACCAGCGGCCTCGTGACATTGTGTGCCAAACACCCATCCCGCCCCTCTGAACATAATAACAAAGATATTATAGGCATCCCAGCACCACAGCTCCAGGCTGAGAGATAAAAAACAAAATCGCAGCGAGGCACCTGAAAAACTGACATCAGCAATTAAATCAAGCGTTCCTAATGTGGCTCCCTGGGGATGTTGTGCAACAGCCTTTTCTGGATGCTCCAAGAGTGACTTTGCTCTTGTGTGACTTTCCATCGGATGATTCGAAAGTGCTGCGTTGATATTGCTGAATGTTGTGACATATTTTCCCTGCTCTAATTTTCTTTCAGATGAAAGACTCTGTATATTTCCCTGTTGGATTTGTGTGCATTCATTTAGATGCTGTCATGTGAAGTAGTGGTAGCTAAATTAAAAAGTTTAAAGGAAGAATAAGGACATCCTGTTGGGGGCTATGAGCTGATGTAAATTAAAAAAGAAGGCATCAGATCAACAGTGTGATGAAAATAAAACTGCTGAGCTTCTAAATTTAAAAGTCTCTATGATAACAAATTTACAATCACACATAGGGAAGGTGTTACAGAGGTCATGTTGCACGTCTGAGTAACTGCAGGTTATCTGGTAGCAGCGCAGTACTGGTTATGGTGCAAGCGTCTTTCAATGTACTTGCTCAGTTTCTTGTGTGTAATCTCCATCCTTTTATCTCAGCAGCCTTTAGACTTTATCTGACACTGCTTCAAGTGAGCCAAGATGTTCTTGCAGGATGTATCACATTAGTCAGTGATGTGTATGGGAATTGTACCTGTAAATGTCTCGAGCCATTCCGAAATCTCCGATCTTGGCCACCCGGCCCAGCCCTTTACAGGTCAGGAGGCAATTTCGAGCTGCAATGTCCCTATAGTGAGAGAGAAACACACACTGTTAGGGTCACTTTGTTTACATGCATCAACACTTTATTAATACAGTAACTCATTAGAATTGTAAATATGAATAATTTTTTTTTGTTAAAGAGTTGTTGCTGATGTTTATGCAGCTCACCTAATGCTTCATTTCTTCAGCAGTTTGTGTTTCATAAATTTGCATCTATAAAATAGCTCTGTATAAAACACTGTGTGTAATTACTATTTTGCCAAGGGCAGGCCGGTAAAGTGTATAGTTGTTTTTATGACTCTGCCCACATGGGCAGAGAAAAGATTGAAATCGTTGTATATGCAGGTGGAGAGGGTTTGTGGAGGGAATTCTTATTTGCACTGTGCTGAGCTGGCTTATAGTACTTTAAGGAAAATACAGTAGTATACAGTGTGCTCTGCTCCTTTTAGGGTGGAAAGTAAACCAAGCCCACGCACTGTACTCTTCACTGTAATCTCCCCAGGCAGCTAACTTTTTCAACATCGTAACAAGTGACATTGTGGGCATAGCGTGCTCCCCATCAGACCAAAGACAAGTGCACACTCGAGCCAACAAATAGCCAGAATTTAACTTTAACAGACTAACATCATGTGGCACTGTGCTCAGACTGGATCATAAGATAGGACAAGCCTGGAAATTAATAACTAACAGTGATAGAAAGCACAGTGCCGAGCTCTGTGTGTGTGTAGACAGAAACACATTGTTTTGATGTTTTGCCTCGGTACTCTGATTAACTCGGATGAGAAATGACACAATGAGGATAAAGTATTACTTCAGATTGATTTAAACTGAGGGTGTTTTTAAGACAGGGACTACCACTGTGCACGGTTGGCCCACTTCAGAAGTTTTTGAAACTTTACATACTACAATAACACTTTAAATTTTGCCATTAAATAATTTAGCATAAAATAAAAATAAGTGCAGCAGCTTCAGAGAATTTCCTAAAGTGTCATCACACCACAGGATTTCCTATTTAAGAGTAAGCAGTGAAACAATTAATCCATTTAGGTCCATCTCAGCTTCTTCTAAATCATTTCTAAGACCAGCGTGACTCTAATCAGTGGGTGGGAGTGTGCATACAAACATTTTCTCATGAGGTGCTGTGGATAAATCCAAGCAGTCCTTGTTTAATGGCTCAGAAGAATTCATGGAAAGGATTTGCTTTTTCTAGTTGGCAAGGATGGAATGCAGCAGTATCTGTCACAGACAGCCAGCTAAAGGCTGTAAGGGAAAGATGCACAGATATTGTACATGTGGAGTGGGAGCAGGATGCTATTAAAACATAATTAACTGACCTTATTCTATAGACCTTATTTACAGTAAATTTTAACAGCAGCTTAAAGGCCCATTTCACTGCAGCACGTTTAAAGCAATTTGTGTTATTTTATCACCTGCAGCTGCGTTAAACCACCTCAGCACAGTGATTCTCTCACATTTGTCACAGAGAGAGCCGAGCCTGTTGTAAAATAACATAACCATAGAGCAACACTACATGATCCACCAGCCAAAAATACAGATAAATGCCACTGCAGAAATAGGGACTAAAGCTGTAGTAAGTTGTTCTCAGACAGCATTAACCCTGTGATTTAACCTGCTGGAGCACATCACAGTTCCTCATCCAGCCCAGTAATCCGCGAGGGAAAAAAAAAAAGCTGCCTTTTCTGAGCAGCGGCTACTCCTCCACCTGACTCCATTCACTCGCCCTTTACTCAGCCCCAAGTAAACACACCTCCATAAAACTGAAATTAGCCTCAAGGACAGCGTTCCGGTGAATTTTAATACAGGCTTGAAGGCAGAAAATCAGGTTGTAGAGAAGATCACAAGCCTCCAGAGAAGAGTCGGCCATTAGATGGATTGATGGAGCTTTACTGTGGCACGTTGTGGCAAACGAGGTTTAATAGGCCTCATTTGTCATTGGCCAGTTCCTAGGAGGTCAAAGACAGAACCCAAGGAAGGCGGATGTGCTTTGTCTTGATATGATTGTAGAATCAATTTTGACCTTTCCTTATTTTAACATGTACTTGACTTTCCCTTATGGATGTCCATGAAGGAGATCTTCGTGAGACAGGTCCAAAAAAAGGCTTTTAAAATTCTTTACTCACATCTTCTGGTTCACCAATCCCAGTGAATATGTATATAGAAAAGCACATTGTTGACTTGTGCCTTGCACAGACCGTAAAAAGGCAAGCCGGCTGCCCCATCTGGCTGCTCTGATACTAAACTCATCACTTGTCCTTTCTGCTACCGTACGAAAGGCAAATGGCGTGCAGAGTCCATATGTTCCGCTTGGATGCACGCAGTCAGTTCACAATTCCGAGCAGACAGCAGATGAATGTGGGCAACCATGTTTGTTGAATGCACATTTGCATTCCATATGTACTGTAAATTGTTTACATTTTGTTTTTCTGTCTGATCCGACAGAATTCATTATTCGATGCTGCCATGAAAAAGGATCATGTGCTGTCCTTTGGTGACGTACCTGTGTATAAACTGGTTCTCCTCCAGATATTGGCAGCCCTTAGCAATGTCTCTGGCCACATTAAGAAGGTCCACCATGGTCAGGCTAGACGGTTGATCCTTAACAGAACAGAACAAACTGTTTGTGAAAAACTCTGTGGCAGATTTGGAAAAACAGATTGAGTTCACATTGTAGTTTTAGAGAAGTCATGTGGATCTAACTCAGCTGGGTACACAAAACCGTTTTGGACTCTAGACCTATAATTATTTAATTAGCATGTTTTCAATTACCGGTAGACTGCCTCAAAATACTAAGTACTAAGACAAAGTGTTACACAGCAGTGTGTCTCACCAGCCGGGGTCTGGTCTCCCTCAGAAAGGTCTTGAGGTCTCCTCCGGCCATCAGCTCCAGCAGGATGAACCTGGGCATAGCCTGCAGGCTGACTCCTATACACCGCACTATGTTCTGGTGGCTGAACTTGCTGCAGGGACACAGCAGGGAAACCAAGGCTCAGAAATGGCTTTGTTGGCACTCTACGAGAGGCAGACGTAAGCTAATTGTGTGTGTTTACCTGATAATTAGAGCTTCCATGAGGAAGTCCAATTCATCCTGCTCAGAACAAACCTCGGGCAGCGTCTGGTGAAAATGGAAACCCAGTTATACAATAGTTATTGTATTTTATATGTTGAGACTGATGCACATTTCTGCTATGCAAAATTATCCTGGGACTACATGGTAGTATGTTAGGACACACCTTGACTGCTACTTGCAGTGGACTTGGTTCACCTGGTATCCCCACTGCAAGGCCCTCATAGACCTCACCAAAGGCACCATGACCCAGACCCCTGCAGACAATATACAAGGAATGAGTGGGAAGTATTTATGGATCCACAATAAAACAAGAACAAGAACCAAAATGGTAAACTAGTGACCTATAAACACATGAAAGATGCATTAAAAATTGAAACGATCTCTGCAAAATAATAATTTCTTAGACTGCTGCGGCTTAGACTGCTGCAGTCGACCCATGAACTGTGAGGCTTTAATATTTCAGGCTTACACACTCACTGTATTTATAAGCCTAAAAATGTTTGCACAAGTGGATTTTCATAGTATTATATGAAACTGGGAAGTTGTAATTTCTAAAATAACTTGTCGGAATAAGAGAAGCGGTTTTTCACCTGGTAAGGGAAATGTTTCGTCTCGGCACCTCCTTCAGGTCATTGACTGAGGCCGTCTTGCCTGCAAAGCAGTAGTTGGGGTTGTAGTCCGTCATGATGGTGGAGGCTCGCAGTTTACTGAGCTTGCAGTCTGGACTCTGCAGCTCAAGCTGGATGGACTGCAGCTCTGTGTGCTTACGCCTGTACACTGGTGAGAAGAAAATGAAAGAAATGAAAGAGTTTCATTCCACTACTGAAATATCCTCAGTTTGGGGAAACAAACAAAAGCCTTGAACCCGTCCTGTTGTAGAAAATTATTGCTGGCAGCCAAACACAGACAAAGGGGAGAGCTTTTAAAGTTATTATTTCTCTAAAGACCGTGTGCTTGTGAAACAGCAATCGTTATGAAATTGAATCTCATTGTGTTTGTGAAATATTGATTCCTTTCTATCTGATGCTAGATTTGTCTCTTAAAATATTCAGATGTCTCATGTTTTCAAATGAAACCTTCAACATTTCAATCTGTTAAACACCCAAACTATGAAGACCTTCTTCATCAATATTGCAAATGATTGCACTTTATGATGAACAGCTTATGAAGACACAGCTTTTGGTTTCTCTCTCACACTCCCACACACAAAACCTCACACTTTCTTAGTGCTACTGGACTGTGAACATATTAGTCGCAGGAAGAACTATTTGCCCGTGTGTATTTATGTGCGTATGCTTATGTGTGTATGTGTGCAGGGGAGTTATTTATTTACCAAGTGCTGTCTAATGTACGAGTGCTGTCAGCTGGAGGCTAAGCAGCCATCCATCATTAGCACGTTCCATTCATCACAGAGGTAGTCACACAGCTCGCCTGCTAATGTGTGTGCAAGAGTGTAGGTGGGAGTCTCGATACATGCGTTCGTCTGCAAGAGTAAGAGTGAGTGAGTGGGTGTCTGTCTATGTGTGTTTGTGTGTGTGTGGAGGAGATGATGGCTCAATGAGTGCATATGTCTGGCTGTAATAGCCTGAAAGCGGGCAGTCAGACGGATGTCTGCACTGACAGAGAGGCTCACTTCCCACTCTGACAATAACCTGCTAAGGGCTGTCTGAGAGGGGGCCAGGCCAGACACTGGACAGCATGTGTTTGCAATACGGAGCAAGAGAATACTCATCTATCGTGCACAGAGGGGGGAGAAAGTACAAGTACTCATGTGAAGTGAAGCTTTATGATTAGTAACATGTACTTCAGCTTCAACACACTCACACACTCTCAGGATGAAACACAAGTAGCATTTTTGTGGTGAGCACTTTCATCAAAAAACAATTTTCCTGTAATAAGTAACTGTTTAAAGACCCGAGAGAAACTGCAATTATCAAGCATCCCACAAGGAAAACACATAAAAAGAATTTTACACAGCGGTGCACAGCTGTGTTTGAAATAACTTCAAATGCTCTGACATTATAAGTACAACATTTTTTTTACAGCGGTAGAACAAGGGCAAAATAAGATTACTGTATCCTTTCCTTAAAAGGTTCAGTTAAATTACGAAGTTGTTTGTCCTCCAGAGTCAAATTTAATTGTGAGTGAATTGTGGTACTGTAGAGTCAGGTGCTTTGATACATACTTATCATGACTCCAGACACAACCAGCAGCAGGGCAGCGATGAGGGCTGAGGTGCCCACAGACAGACCCAGGGCCAAATGGGAGAGAGATCGCTGTGACGGCAGCAGGGACACCTCTGCAAGACAAGGGGAAACAACAGCGTTGGTACAGTTGTTATCTTCCCCAAAGGAGTATTAACATTCACTCCGCCACTCTGATCCCCAACTTAATTAATGATGTGAAAGCGATGACACAACAGAGCTTAGGCGCAGCGACGGCCGGTGCATGTCAATTCCTTTTCGGTGGTGAAGGGAGATCTCATTTCACTTGTCTAAGCTGAGGAACAAATCTGCACACCGAGAGACACCATATTGAGATTGTGACCTTTTATGACCTAGCATCATAGAATTATCTGCTGCTTGTCATTACTGAGAACAGATTTGCAAATCATAGGGCAAGGAGACACTCTAGGTCATTAAGATATTATTGAGGTGGTAATAGCCCTGTTATTTTGCTTCAAATTATAAAGTGACACACTGCCATATTAATTCATTTCAGATCTACATTCATAGATGTATTATTCATCTGAGATTACAAATCATAATTGAAGAGGTTATTCGTGTTCCACAGGGGTTTGTCTGCATGTCTGCTGATGTAGTCTGATGAAGCACATTCAAAATCCAATGTCACTACTGTACAGTATTATCCAGGAGACACATTTTATCCTTAATCCTGGGCATGCTAACACAAAGATCTTTAATGTGGCTGCAGCACAGTTAAACTGCAGGGCAGATATCCACGCATTAAGAGGTTAGCTTATCCTACTTATTGATAATTATTACGGATGATTAAAGCACCATTAAAAACATTTCCCCAGATAAAAATTCAATAAAGTGCAGAGCCTCCCAGGCTTAATTACTTTTGTGGATTAATTTGTTATCTGTTCTTACCGAGTCACCGTTTATTATAGGTACAATTACATTTTGTTCGACTCATTCCTGTTTGTTTTATATGTGTATGTAGAAGAGGGAGATCATAACTTGTGATATACCACGATAATATTGCACATCAGACCTGTTTCATTGATGCAAGACACTCCGTCTGTTGCCAGGGTGAGGTCTTCGTCACAGTAGCAGACGATGGTGTCCTTGCTCTCGTAGCACTCATGGCTCTCACAATGGCTGCAGTTCTGCACTGGGCTGATGATCACCTCACCATCCCCCTCCATAGCTGCAAACACATACACACACATAGATTTCCAAAATGAACAGGATTTGGTTATGCAAAAGTTCAATAATGCTCTGATGTAATTTATTGGAAATTAGCCTAATTAAAGGTAGGGTAGGAGATTTTGAAAACTCAGTGAGAGTCAGCCAGATTTTGAAAGTAAACACACGCCCCGTTCTCTCGGAGCTCATCCCAAAGCCACGCCTCCCAACCAGCCTGTGACTTCGGCCATCATGCACGTACCTCTCTGGTGCGCGCAGAGTAGGAAGAGAGTGTCAACCAGCCAACTATACACGCAGGGGCGCCTCGTAGGATTGGCTGATGTTTTTAGCGTTTTATAGCTTCCACAGATGATTAATATTCTTCGTTTTAAAGAAACTGCCGAACTAATTGGTTGCTATCGGATTGTTAAGAGAAGTTACACTAATTTAACAAAAAGTGCATCAGAATGAAATCTCCTACCCTACCTTTAGCTTATTTGACTCCCTATCACCACCCAGTCTACCTACTTAAATCATACTAATACATATATATTTTCCAAACCTGTCTACAAGACCTTTAGTACTATGGTTATCCAGTAGATAATGGAGAAGCTGGACACTTGACCACAGTGTAACCAGGTGATAGTATGTTAATCTCCTCAAAGGAGTTAGGGCAGTCTTGTAGCAAAGCTAATGCAGTAGATTGTTCACTTTTCTATCTGGCTAGTGCAAACTCCTGCAGGATATGAGCTATATAAAGACTGGTTGTTTTGTTGCATAGGGAGCTGAGGGCTTGAAGTGTTTCATTACAGCCCAATCTTACGCTAAAATAGATGAATTTACTGATTCTAAATGGAGGTGTGTTAATGAGAAAAGGAGGAAAAAAAACACTGCAGAGTTCAGCTGGAACAAAATGTCTAACTCGCTGCCCTCCGTGGCACGACAGCTCATTTCCAAAAAGTGGTTTTATATAGACTTTTTGTTTTATTTAGAGTTAAAGAAACCAATTCTCTTAATTGTGAACTACATCAAGGACCATAGCAGACAAACATGAATTAGTTATAGGCTGTCCATGAAAACTCGTACTGTTTAGTAAGCAAAGCAAATGCACGCATCTGCAGAATCTATTTTCTCTCATCATTCTGTTATCAGCTTTATAAGTACAAATACATAAATCTAACCCAGAAACACTAGAACGGTTTCCAAGGTAGAATACAAATGTCTCAGTAAGCTGCTGACTGCATACTAATGTGACACTCTCTACTGCTCCTTTGTGCACCAGTGTATCTCCTCTTCTTACCTTTACTGTTACTTTTCTATTTTACAATTACGTATAAGATGTTCAGTCTGCACCTCTGAATTAGTTTAATGAAATAATTGTGTGCTATGCAGCAATTTCTCCTCTATTACAGCTACACTAGACTCCCGATACAGATGAGTAACTTTTCTGCCCTTAGGCTATTTGAATAATATTGAGATGCTGCATGGCCATGTGCATGTAAAAAAAACTGAACTTCTGATTCTGAACCGAGACGTTCATTGTTTCTTGCCTCTCATAACGTGCAAGTTTTCATCAGTGGCTACCAGCATCTAGTGGCAATACTGTATGATTGGCTGACTGCAGCCCTGCAGTATCTGAGGTTCTGAAGCTTTGTCTGTTTTCATTGGATTAGGAATCTTTATTGCAAACTGGATGCCTTTGTCAACATTACTGAAATAAGTTTTCAACTCTTTTAGGTCTTTCGGTGCACACAGCTTGGCTATCTTGCTCACGTACTGTTTTTATTTGAGCTGGAGAACCTCCCGGTGTAGCTCAAGCTGAGAGGGAAATTGCTGCTTTGCTCGTTTTTGATTACAACTTCAATCCAGAAATGCCCTCATACCTGACCTTTTACATAGATTGTATTTTTTTTTTTTAAATCAAATTACAGATATTATAACACAATGTGCGATTTTACGGATTATGATAATGATTTAGACCTTTGGGTATTTCGCTGCTTATAAGTCACATCACTTTTTTCTCAGTGGTTTCAGAAGTGAGCACGCAAACTTCAAAAAGATAGGAACTATAGATATATTTAATTTTCTCTGCCGCATAGCTCCAAAAATATACTTATATAATTTAAGCAGTGCAAATAAATCCACCTGATTAAAATTTGCTTGAAAAGAATTCATGCAATTTTCTTCTCTATTTACGCCGAGTTGAAAATAGAGAGGAATGAGGGGAAAAAATGTCCTCACAGTTTGAAAGCATTTTTTCTTATTTACAGCTATTTACAGAGGAAATGAAGTAAGTGTGATAACAAATTGAAAACTACAGCTGCCTCAGCAGACAGCATCAACCCTATTAAAGCTCAATGGGATAGAGATGTTAGACGTTTGCTTTACCACAGCCTGCAACCACTCCAATGCCGATTTCCCATTTTCCCCTTTTTTCTATTTCTCTATAGAGCCGAGTAAAGAGGGTAACTTGAATGAACGGTCAACAAGTTTATCAACACTGCAGCTGAAATTTTCACAAACTGTGATTTTTAGTACCTGCCATGTTCAGACGTACAAGGTGAATAAAGCAGAGGTGGATCAACAGGCTTCCGTAAGATGAAGTCATTGATCAGATCGGTCTCATCTGAAGTGATGTTAATCAATAAAATATTTAGTTCTGTGTTCTTTATTCTGAAAGAACTGCTCCACTCTCTCTGGTCCTGTCCATATCTGCTGCACAATTTTAAAAATACAGAGTAAAGCAACCCAGCCTCATCTTGCTGTTTAGATCTATATTAGTTTTTTTTCTTCTTCTATGCAAGCGTATACTGTTGAAAACGATCCAAATGTACCACCACAAAAACTAATTTAAAATGTCAATTGCAACGATTTTCCTCATCGTTCTGCGCAGTACAAGCACATTAACTCTCACCTACAAAGGCATCGGATGCTGCATACTAATTTGTTGTCGACAGGCGTCGACTGCAGACTGACTGTCTTCTGAAACACAGCCTGTAATCCTCTGACATTACCTTTCAGAGGCAAGACGAAGGGCTCTCCCTCTGGGCCGAGGAAGGACGTGCCGTCGTCTCCGTCATGCCTGGGGTTGTTATCTATGGAGGTGTTACCACCTAGAGACACGACAAATTGACAATAAGTCAGCCTGTATATTTATGTTGGTGATATACACTACTGTAATGTCCCATTTTTTTTACTGTGGATCATTTTAAGTGTTACACATTGACATTTTCTTTGAAGAAAGTAATGCCAGATCCAGGGTGATTTATAGTCGATTGAGCGGTTAGAGGGAGAGGACACGCAGCTGTCTCTGGGATTCAGTCCGATCCCTGTTCTGTGTAAAGTCTGTCACCCTGTCACATTCGGTATCAAACACAGATGGCACTACACGATGTATGTTTGGCTCATACCTGACAGCTCAAGGCAATTTATTTATTAAACATCTTTCTGGACGTCTCAAGAGAAACCTGGGAGATCTTCTTGGACTCACCTCTGTAGCCTCCGCCACCACCACCGGACATACATCCGCCCCCGCCGCCCCCAAATCCACCGCGGGTCTGCCAGAACTTTTGACAGGCCTGCCCTCCCTGGCCGCCCAGCACCAGCGGTCTGCCCCCTTGATTGACAGGAGCAGTGTCATTCCAACCTCCACCTCCACCTGTCACCAGACACAGCGCACATTAGATATGATGTGATGTCATGTGTAGTGTGTGCTTGTGTGAGGTTTGAAAAATGTTTACTGGCACTGGTAACATTTGTTATATATGTGGTTAACATATATAACTGCACACAATACAAAAGACCTGGTAACATGAGATTAGATTTAAAGGTAATAAAGTTAAAACTGATCCCTCCCATGAGCCTTAATCCAATTTCACCCCCCTTTAATTTTCCTCCTTCTTCTCTGAAGCCTGAGAGATTTAAAAAAAAAAAAAAAAAACATCCCCCACACCTCCGGTCATACTTAATATTTCATTTTTCATTCGCAGAGTTTCCTCAAAAGTAAACCTTGGTCTTTGAGTGGATATAAAAATCAATAACTTATGTTTTTTAGGGCTGTAACTTCAAGTGCATGAATAATGGAATCTGCAGTGATGTTGGATGTATTATTACACTGGCAGAGAGTGGAACATGCAGTTCTTTGCCCAGCAATGACGGGGCACAAAGTGTGCAGTATGAATAGTCATGAGGCAGGTCACACTGTGTTAAAACACAAACACAGGCTCGCAGAGGTACAATGAAACACGCAGTAAGACAGAAGTAAACACCTCCAGGGTAAAGTGATGTGTTTTTATATTCAGGTAAACATGTAAATCAATGCTGCATCTGTAAACATACATGAAGGGAATACACAAAAACTTTCTAAGCCTAAAGAGGGCAGAGATACATGCTAATACTGATTTTTAGGCGTATCTGTCTTCAGCTGTCATGACATCATGGACCAGCTCTGAGTGGCTGTATAGCGCTGAACTCACTTTGTGCTGCAGTCATAAACTTACTATGCTGTCTTTCCACACCGCTAGCATACGTACAAACAGCACCAACAAACTAACAGCTCTGTGTTGTGTACCTGCAGCATATGACTTCCCGTTGCGTCCTGGTTGGCTCGGGTCATAGTCCATCTGCTCCAGCTGGGTCTCTGATTGGCTGCTGTAGCCCCTGCCACCTCCTCCAGCAGCGATGATGAGAGGGATGTACAATTCTCTCTCCACCTAAGTCAATATTGCTGACAGTTACATTTGGGTAGTGGTACGGGGAGTCGTAAGGGACACTTTTTTTTCTTTTTTAAACATATATTTCCTGAATTATAAAAATTAACATCGATCCAATGCTACCCCTATATATCAAACCTTCACCTTCTCACCTTGAACGCATATGTGGCACCACCACCTCCTCCTCCACCTCCTTTTACTTGAGTTTTGTTAACCATTGGGCCGCTCTGTTCTAAGCAGATCTTATTCAGGATGCCATTGGACTGCAGGGAGAGAGAGAGGGAGAGAAAGAACGTTGTCACTTATATATTATGATGGTGAGCAAACAGGAAATATTTACATACACTCCAGGAGACCATTTCAGTGTGAGTATCCTCTGCATTTCACTCAGCAGTAATTACACTTGCATACCATAAACAGTGGCCATATTTGCAGTAGGATGAATGAATCGATGATGGTGCATTTCACCTTAATGATGTTTAAAACTTTTAAAGAATAACTCAAAGTGATTTTATTGCCATTCTGTTTGAAGTTGATTTATCATATCATACCCATTAAAGACTTCCTATTGGTCCACTCGTTATTTCACTCTGTCTTACAGAAAAATGGCCCCTTGATAAAAGCAGACGTTTTGTTGGCAAATGATGTCAAATGCTGGGGCTTTGCCCTCGCTGAAATTTTGTGAATTGATGATCGTGCCTTGTGTGCTAGCATGCTGAAACGCCTGGAGCCAGTCCTACTTTTGAGAGTGAGAGGGCACAAGTTTCCTCTCCTCACTCAGACACACAAACACACACTCATTGCTCCCCAAACTCCCTCATCTGTCTCAACCGAAACTCTCGGAAGGAAGGGGGAGGCGGGACTTTAGTGAGTGTGATTGACAGCGGCGGGGGTAAAAGGCAGTGCATTCAAATGTTCTGGGAGAGTCTTTCTCCCACTCAGCCAGTTCTGTCATTGCAGCATCTCACTTTAAAGGAGGTTTTGTGTCTAAGAGAGAAACATAATGGAGGTGTGTGTGTGTGCACGGTTGAGAACTTGTGTGTGTGTGCGTGCAAAAGGAGAAAGACAGCACAAGTATTCAAGACAAAGGAGGGGGGATCATCATTTCCGTCACCAAAGGGAAAGCTAGGTGTGAGAAAACAGCAGTTCTACAGCAAAAATCACTTTCAGAGCGACCCTTTGGAGAGAGGCGCTGCCTCGCGCTGTCAGAACTGGGGGGAAATAAGAGGAATCTTAAACGACTTCAGTTTCACTTTGGAACTGGCAAGTCCCTCTCTGCTGTCTGTACAGAACACTTCAAGACACCCTGTGTTAAAAACCAATAACAGGATGACAGTGGTGAGGACCCCTGCTTGCTTAGCTAGACACGGCATCTAGAAAACAAATCCACACAACAAATAGGCGACTACACCTGAGATACAAGAGCTGCTGCAAAACCTGCATCACTTTAAACTGTTATTATCAGCAAAACTTTCACATTTTTATGACAATACTTTCATTACTTTTTTAACCTGACTTTTTTATGAATACTGATTTTTTTCAAACTTCCGTTCTCTTTGTTCCTTGTTTTATGCTCTTTCTAAAACACTCCTCCTTTAACGCTGACTTTTGTTAGCTAATGAACATTAATAATTTTTTCAAAAAGATAAAAAAGAGGAACATCAATAAGACTGGCATATTTCACAGAGGGGGAATTCTGTGCCAGAGCTCTCAGTGTATTTGTATAACACATGGTGGATATCAGGAAAGGTTCAACATCTTTAAAGCAAAAATTAAAGCTGATTTTTACATTTATTCTTCATTATAGAAATGTATTGATAGTACATACATCAGATCTGTATGTGGGCAAGTTTACACATGGACATGCATACAAAGACCTACATCTCAGTTTTTTCTATAGAGATCTATCCTAAACAGTTTGAGGCGGCTAACAAACACTCAAACTGGCCGTGCATCATAAAGCTTTCAAGTGAGGAGAAATTATCAGTAAAGACCAAAACTGTTTTTTTTTGTACCAGGCTGTACAATATTTACTCCAGTGTCCTGTTTTTTATTGTTTATGTAATGTAAAACATTTCAGATCATTTTAATTAGAGAGAAATGAATGGTTTTGTGGGCATGTGGGGATTTTTAGTTTCGGTGAACTGTGAAAGATTCACTGTGGAGACAACAAAGAGCGACAACAGGGAGATCACTGCAAGATTTAAACCACTGTTAGTGGCCACAAACTATTATAATTATATGGATATGGTTTCCGAAGTGAGGTCCATAGACACCTCAGTGTATTTGACGAGGGCTTTTGGGAGCCATTTATCTTATTTGGACAATACTGAATAATGTTTCTTACTTTTTTCTTTGTAGTTTCACAGTGTGGACTGTAATATCATTAAATCAAACTCATATGCAACTTTTAATCTCCCTATAATTGGCATTGCTTGGGGAAAATGTGAGCTAGAAAGAGACTATTATACCCATTTGTGTGTCCATAAAAAATTGTCATAAAGTTTATGTTTCTTATATGACACACTGTAGACCACAGGGTGTCTATGCAATTGATCTACTATCTACTACACAATCACAGCATAGACTCACATTGGGGCAGGCGTCCTCTCCTTTTTGTCCCACCAGAATGTAAAGCAGCTCCCCCCTCCTAAGCGGGAAGTCTCCTGTGATGTAGACACCATGCGACCTACTCATGGCCAACACGCTGCGCCCGCCAGCTGCACCATAGGCTGTGATCCTGGGGGTTTAAACAAACACAAAATACAATTGTCATAATGAGCAGTGATCATCTACCGCATGTTTTCGTGGGTAAAAATGCGTGTGGAGGTTTTCCACAGAGAAGTGAAGATGATTGTATATTCTGAGCTGTGTAGCAGGTGTTTATCATAAATAAACTTGAGGCTGAGTCCTCACGCATTCCTCCTGTGGATTTAAAAGTGCACAGCATTAAGTAACAGCCAAATTTAAATTGGAAACGCTAAAACACACTCTCACTCGAGGTGTTTTTAATAAAAACATTTGACCTAACATTGCACACTATTGGGAAGGAAAATAATGCACTGCATTAACTGTGATGCATGAACACACGAACACACCTACAAAATACACACCTTTATAGCAGGAGACACTCATTTCAAATGCTTCAGTTTTCTTGCCAGAAAAAAAAAATTCAACTTGATTGGTTTTTGGGAACGGTTCGATATTTCTCATCCCTGGTGGTCGAGCTTGGTGAGAAGAGAGAGAACATTGCCCGGTGCTCAGTAGCAGCTACCTCAGCTGTTTGCCTAATGACTTTTGGGAGATGCAGAGCGCATATTCATCTCTGTGGCCGTCTGTCAGCTTCATTTACAGGCTCTGCCAGCTAAACCAGGCCGCATCAAGACCAATTGTGGAGTTTGTGTGGAGACAGAAGGTGTTTTCTAAAACTCTGGGACATGTGTTAGGGCTGTGCTGTTCTTGCTGTTGTTCGAAGGTATTTTGAGACTCGAGGGTTTTTGGCTGAGCTTATGTGCGCGCTTGTGTTTGTTTTTGGTGTTGATGTGGGAGGCTTGCAGGCTTTTTCAGATACGTTTCTGTCCAAGTCAAATCCAAGTTAAACACCTCATGTTGTCATGAGTGCCCACAGGAGTAATATTGATCTGGGTAAAAGGCAGCGGATATTACAGCATTAATCCAGCAGTAGTACACAGCGTGAGGTCACGGTGCTGAGGCTGATTGTTAAGCTATTCTTAAGCCTTGAAGGCCACCAACACAGACCTGGAGGTGGAATCAGGTGCACATTGAATCATGCCATTTAACTGCCATTTCTAAAGCCTTTGGCAAGAATCAGGTATTTCTCTGCTTTTCTTGTAGAAGATTGATGCATTGCTCAGGCACAGAGGAATAGAGGTAGGCGTGAGGAAAGGGCTGCTACTTGTTGTGGAAATGTGAGTTGCACAGTGATACCTTAGTGAGATAGGTTAAATATTAACTGTACACTTTAAATTCATGTGTATGTTTCAGTGTCTGGGCCAGCATCGTAGAGAGACCCTTCAGAAAAAGATAAAATTATTCTGGAGTGGGTGTTGAATGATAACCGGTTGTACAAGCTGCTGGGGTCTGATATTTGTGTGATTTGAGGCTTTATATACACTGACAACACTCTTACCTGTAGGTGCCAGTTTCTGGGACCCGCCACATTTGAATGCCTTTGAAGGGCCCTCGGGTGCCTACTGTCACATTGATGTTGCTGTTCCTGTAGGAGTTGAGGCACTGAGTGGGTGTTGGGCCTTCAGGTCCCACAGCTCCACAGGTATGAAAAATCCATTTTTTGGCTGCACATGAAAATAAAAAGAAAACAAAATCCTTTAGTATTTAACAGAGCACACAGCTGCAGACCGGCACTTCAAGCTAAGCTAAGGATGACAAACAACAGGCTCATTATGTCTCTGTTTCACTTCAACATTCCCCACAGATCAACTTTTATATCAATAAAAATCTAAATTCACACATATTAAGTAAATTATTACATATTAGAGAAGCATGCTCTAAAGTGGGAGCTCCTCATGTGAGATGGCACTATTATAATATTCACAACTGCAGCGGGAGACGCAGTGACAGGATCACAGGTGACAAACATTTCTCCTCATTTTCCATGTAATCCCGTGTGCCGGTGCTAATTGGAGTTCTTTTCACTATAATTAGCACGAGATTAGTCTTGTCAGATGGATGTGGAAGGACTTAACACTGCAGTACTGAATCCTGATTTAAGGCTTGTGAACACACGGTGGTGATGTAGACACCGGGGAGGGAAACATTTCTTCCTCTCTCCTCTTTCTCCCTCTGCCAGACGGCGAGCGCTCTGGGACTACGTCTAATTCATTTCAGAGCAGGCGTGATTATTGCAAATGTGACACCGGCTAAAGTGAAAGTCATTCTTGTGATAGAAGTCACATGATTACGCTTTCATGGCCCCTGAGTTGGTGCTCATTGTGAATGTGAAGCTTTTATTTTTTTTTACTTTTGGAAGGACAGATAACAGTAGTTGACGTTAAGCGGTGACAGAATACACAGGAAAGGAAAGAGATGTACTCTCACTGCAACATCCTCTGCTGTTCAAATTGCTTGCTGTGTAGTGCCTATTAGTGTTCAAACCCAGAATTTGAGATCCCATTATCTCTTGCCAAACTCAAACTGCAGGAATCTGGTATTTTTAGCCTGTGCCTACCTGTCTGCGCTTATCTATGAAAATATGCATCATTTTCTTATTATTATCTCCAGCTGGTTTATGGTGTGAAATTCTGCAAAAGAAGGAATAAAAAAAAAAACATCCGGCAATCCTATCTCCATTGCTGTCATTGCAGATGGTGGCTCCTATCCCTGCATGTTGAGCCCCATATTTGTCAGTCTGGTCTTGTTGATTGGTTCAGTCCAAGGGCACAATGTAAGAGACGCAACATCAGCACTTCATGCCGATCTCTATCACTCACCAAACATATCTTCTATGTTTGTCGCCAACTGAGACAATTCCACAACCTGCCAATGCTTTAAGAAACGCTTTAAAACACTACTGTGTGCAAGAGAACGATTTGGAGTTCAGCCCGGTCTTTGCACTCCTACTGTAAAAACAACTGTTGGGGTGGCTGCAGTTTTTTCTCGATTCCTATCTGGCAGAAGTAAATTGATCTGTCAAGCCAGTCAGGGTAAAAAAGAGTTAAGACTATTGGGATTAAATCCATCACAGGAGCAGAAAACTACACAGAGCCGAACAGTGATTTAGACGTAAATATTGCCATACTTAATAAGTCATTTTGAGATGGCAATTATTTTAAAAATAAAATTTGAGAAGTGATTTTTTTTCTTTTGGCTGTTTGATTTGAATCTGATCCTCGTTATGCAAAAATTCTTGACTTCTTGTCATTGGCAGTGCTGATGCTCCATCTCTCCTCTATCTCACTAGGGCACTGTTGGTTTCACACTTCAAGCACTGTGATCGATTTTCATATGAACTCATATGATCACACATACATGCCTGCCTATACAGCACTGGACTAATGAGCCATTCCATGATGGGCACTTTTCCGACCAAACAAAAACAAGGTGTGCTCCCGCACATGATAGTCTTCTCTAATAAGTGCACTCTCTCTGACTCTCAGCATATACACACATATTGATATGCACATACACATGCAGACAGCCCAGGGGAGGCTCTGCCTGACTGTGACATAGAGCTTCTTTTCTTTGAACATTGCCACCGGTGGTACGCCATCATCATAACACACAGTGGCCTCCATCAAATGAAGTGGCAATGCGGCACACTTTCATCAATGAAAAATGGTTTCAGTTGCTTCAGAGAGAGAAAGGCTGCAGAAAAAAAATCTGATTGGATTGTAGTAATGATCTTGCAAGATTTATCCCCTCTGAACGTTATTAAAACAAGAGAACAGTAAACAAAACAGTAAACTGAAATCTGAAAGTAAAACTGATCTAATCATTTCATTCATATGAATGAAGTCAGCCAGTCAGTGCTGTAGAATGCTGAATACCAGGTTATATCAGGTTGAGCTGTTACTCAGCACATCATCCAGTGAGGCTGATCAATAAAACACCTTCAAGTGCATACTCCTTGGTGGACTATACCTTAAGATGAAAGATGAAATCTTCAAGTTCATAACAATCAAAACTTTATGCAGCTTTTGGCGTCTATGAAACGCTTATTCGTCTGTAACTCAGACTGGGCTTCTTGAATAGTTTCATCTGAATCAACATGCCCCCCCACCAACGCAACGCCTTCAGTCTGAACTTCTGTTTGGAACAGATACGTCATCTGCCTACACTATGCCGAAGAACAATCCTGTCCAAACAACTGTTACATATGAGATCTGATCATTTTCTGTTTATCGTTGGAGTTTATATGACTAACAAAGCAAATGATGACTGAAAATGACTCGCCAACCCCTCGCTAAAAAAACGCATAACATTCTTTCAAAGAAAACAAAAAGTCAACTGAGTCTATCAATCTATGAATAAACTTTTATTGAACAGTTAAACAGGCTCTTTATACTTACCTAAATAAAAGCCCAGTAAATATACTCATTATCTTATTTTTCTATGTGATAATAAGGTTTCACTTTAAAAGCCACAGAAATAATGCCTTACTTTTCATTCTACAGTATGCTGCTCTCCTCTCTTAGCATGTATCCTCCTCATCCAGTGACAGTTGTCCTCCTTGGGCCAGCCATTAAAAAGATGGATCAAGGCTGGCATGCCACGGATGGATCTGAATGCTAAGTAGCTATAAGCTTAAGTCCAATTAATTACAAAAACCTGTCTTTTTTGTGTGTGTGGCTCTTCTTATTATCAGTCTCACATCTGCCTTAGTGACTAATGTTCTCCTTTCCAAAACCCAAAGAACCAACAACTAGTTAACCGATGTGTTTATGAACAAGTAAACACCGAAGTACAGACTCATGTCTTCTCTGTGCAACTAATTAGTGAACGCAAACCAGCCAAAGCTCCTTTCTGCGTGCAGAGTTTAGGGACCGCACATCTGCTGTCAGTTACTTTCAAGAGCCAATCAGATTCCTACAACGAACATCCTCTCTGTCTTTGATTTGATGCCAGTATTTTTTTTAAATGTACTCCACACATCTTGTTGTTGCATGAATGAAAGTTGCACACCTTGATATGAAAATGTGCCGTCTGTTCAAAGAAGCTAATGCTTGTACATCCTGCTAGATAAGGTGTGAATATGATAACATGTTGATGCATTGTGACGGTGTATTGTGTAAAGTTGTTTTATCATCCTGAAAGAATATGAAACCACTAATCTGTGTGAGCCACATGCTCGCTCCCTCTCACACACACAGTGAATGAAGAGAAAAATAAGCCTTATATAAGCTTTTGAACACATACTTTTCTCATAAGGAGAGGTAATCACAGGCAGAAAGGGGAAGCAAGCTAATACAGGTTGACTTTTTCACCTCCTTCCCTCATCAATTGATGAGTCAGCAGTGAATTGCAGGTGCCACCTCAGTGGGGTAGTGGTGAGAAATGAAAGTCTGCTGGCAGCATGAGGAGAAGGAACTTGAAGGTGAAGTCATGTGAAGGGGAAACAAGGAGCAGGAGGTAGAAGTGGGACAACACAGTGAGATCACAGGTAACGCTGACAGAAAGACAGGGCAGCAAGGTGAGGTGGCAGTAATGTGAACTAACAGGGATTCAATAGCCGCTTTTACATGATGCAAATGGGAACGAAATCTAGAAATGAAATGGAGCAAAATGTCCTAGGCCTAGATATGGTTTCAGAGTGAAGGGAGAGATGAAGAGGAGAGTGAGAGGAGACAAGAGGCGTTGACGTTTGGTGGGGTTAATCATTGAGCGTGTCGGGGGAAGAGGAGAGGCTTGTTGGAGTGACAGGTCTGCTGAGCTAAAACCCTCATCAGGCTTGCTGCGCTGCCCTGCAGACGTCAAAGCATCAGCTCCACGAGGGGAGAAGGAAGACGCTGTGCGAATGTTAACCGCTCAAGGCTGTCTTTGAAATGGCCAACGTATAACTGCAAGTTCAACTTCTTTCCCCTGAGTTAATATCTATGATAATCACAAGGGCAAGAGTGGTGTGATCCCACAGTTTCATCTTTCGATGAGGAGATTTAAGACGGCTGCCTTTATTGTTACCATACTGAGTATTACCTGTGTAAGCACATTAAAATGGCCTTGTTGTTTCTGCCCTTGCAGCAAATTCCAGGTATCAAACTCTCATTTGAAATCTGATATTATATCTGGGATAAAACATATTTTCTTCTTCTCTTGTTTGCTGACTGACCCACATCTGTGCCACCACATCAGTTCAAATCCTACAACATTATCAAATCATGTCAGCTGGCCAACATTTATGTCTGATCTTTTACTGTCCCCATTTGACCCTGCAGAGATAAACAGTCCGCTCTGTGTTCAAGACTGCAGAGAGACCCACATCAGAGACAGTAAATTAGATAAACCTGCACAAAAAGAGCACAAATTAGCTCATTAGGTCCCAGACACACCAATTTGACAGTCAGTGCTGGTCCCCATGGGGATGTCTGCGACCATTATTTTTACCGTTTTTTGGAATGTTCAAAGTGATATGTCCAAAGTGTTTGGTTCTAGCTTGGTAGTGGGTAGTTAAACTAACCTGGCTCTAAGATTTAAAGGATGTCACACTGATGCTGCAGTCAGCATTTAACAGCCACTATTCAGAAAATCAAAGGCTGGTCCTTAAAGGAGAAGCCATCTGTCCAGCTGTGCACACATAATCAATCAGGATAATTTCTTGCACTTTAACACACTTTCATTTGGGCATAACATTCAAATTTACCTACTACATTGGCTTCTTCATTCTCAGAGGGTTAGCATTCTTCAGCTGACAAACACCAGACTTGTTTTACATTTAAATGTAGCTCTAAACCTAGATAGCAGCTCATCTGTTGCTCTATGTTACAGCATCTTGGTAACAAGTTTCAAATACTCGATGAACCCTTTTACCCCATGAAATTGATTTGCAGGATTTGACATCAGATGCTTGTCATAAAAGCCTTTTATGCCTACTGGGAGAAAAAAAACACAAAATAGATGAATGCAATTACAATCCTAGTGTGTGGGAAGGCCATCCATGCTCATCGTGTTTGGATTTAAAAAGGAAGCTAAAAAAAAGAAAAAGAAACCACAGAAACTGGGTTCACATTTGTTCAACATTCTCATAAGGAGTGTTTCGCATCATGCTTGGTGGAAATAATTCCTGAGAAACATGGTATCCATCTAAAAGGACTTCAAAAACTATTTTCCATCTAGTGTATCTCTGAAGTGTCTAACATCTTTCAGCTGAAAAGCTTCAACAACTCCAGTGTACCTCAAGTACTTCAAAGTTTCTAGCTAAAGAAATGTGTTTTAGAGCAGGCTTGATATGAAAGTAACTCTAACTTATGACTTTAAATATAGAAATTGAATCTCTGCTTGTCTTTACCCTTTTGAAGCATGGAAGGGAGAGAGTGCGAGGTGGAAAATGTCAAGTCTGTGTAACTGGCTCCATTGACATTCTCAGGAGACAAATTGAGGATTTTACACTTCAAAACTGCCCGTCCTGCTCCATTTATTGCCAAAGGAGATCTCAGCAGCTCTTGCTTAGATCTTGAGGTAGCGCAGACCAGTAGGGGGCACACTTACTGTGTTGCAGCCCATGCATTGTTCCATGTTTAGCACGGGTAGTGTAATTGTGAATCATTCATAAATGCATGTAATCATACATGTGTGAGTATATGTATGAGCAGCAGACACAGAGAAATGCTCCTGTGGTGCTGAAGCATCTCTCACACAATGGAAATGGAGCTCATACTTACAGTCTTCTGAGGTGGGGAAGTTCACTGGTGGACTTCTGAAGGACGGGGGTGGAGTCTTCATAGTCGGTCTTAACGGTAGCCTGGATGTGCTGGTGGCCACCGGTGGAAACTCGCCGTTGGCTAAAAGAGAACACAATGCATCTATTGAAAAGACTGCAGTTTTACTTTCTTTATGTACGGCAATGAAATCCTGTTGCTGCTACACTGGAGAAGCAAATGAAGCACAGCAGCTTCAGACCCCTCACTGCCACAAAGAATGTTGAACGACCAGCAGGGGTCATTCTTCATTTGCACCACCATTGGCCATACATAAGGAGAGGAATGCATAAAATTCAGCTGCACTCCATCTCTTTCTGGTCTCTGTCCTACAGTAGATGGGTAAGCACATTCTGACTTGGTGTTTTGTAGCAATCCATCAAGCCTCCAGCCTCACAGCTTTTCCCAGGACTGAGATCATCAGCTCTTTGGTACCTTGATCTCTCCCGGGCACAAGGCTGATTGCCTGATTGGCTTTAAAGGCACAAGATAGAGGAACTTCTCACAAAAATGTTAAATAGGGTTAGACTAATTTTAAAAAGGTTGGATGCTGACCTAAAAAAAGCAGCCACCTGTCCCCATTCTTTAAGTTTCAGAGGAGGTAGAAAAACCTCCAGTTCCTCTTGTTGCCCGGTTAAATCAGAGAGCAGATGAATCGCGCCTTTTTGATAAGGTCCATGCAATCAGTGGTATGAGACCAGAATGGTCTTAAGGAAATCTGCAGCCACATCTGATCAGGCATTGTAGAGGCCATCAAGACAATATACATGCAATTAAATCTTTATTTCATTTCATGAAGTTACAGTGATCAGCCTATTGTGCCTGTGGCTTTAGATCTGAGAGCCCACTTTGAGCCCAGTATTTCAGCTCTGTGACCTGTCCTGTGGTGCAGAATAAAGCCATCAGTGGCTCTGTTGTTGCATGGCCCTTGCTGGCTGGACTCACTGGGATCATTTCCAAAAAAAAAAAATGTGTGATAAGGTTTACTGAGATTTGTGTAGCTGTCATCATCAAACAGTGGGAGCTCTTCTGCTAATCCTACACTCTTTTTCAAACTTTTACAAGGTGGATACAGCATAAGAAGCTAGACAGCTTTAGAATAATAGAAAATGTAGCCATTCTAACCAGATTTTCAGTATTTACCGTGTTGTGCGCAGTGTGGATATTTCAAGCATGAAAACACTAAATTGTAAATGATACCGTGTGTGCATATGACCCACATATTCCTTATTTCTGTTCTACTGACAGAGGAGACGAAAACTACATGGTTTCTGAGTATATTTGCATTTCATACAGCTGGAGAAAAAAAAAAGATTTCTTTTCTACACCAGCCTTTCTGTCCTTCTCAGGCATATTTTTGTGTTTGTGCTATAGCTGCCATATTCTCCATAGGGCTGCAAATGGTAAGTTAATGGTTTACAGAAGACTTTTCCTTTACTAGTTAAGCTACAAGTGGATGCATCATATGTAGCCAACTCAACAATGAGCAGATGCTGTTTCCAAGATGCTAGAAAAGACAATGCATGATCTGAATGTAAAGCAGAAATCCAACTAAAACCTCCCTAATTGTGACGAGCTGATAAGCTGCCCACATTGTGTTATTCGCCTCCTTGGTGAGAACAAATTACGGCCGCTCTCCTCGCCGTCACTATGGCAGTGCCGGGGGACAAAAACAAGACTTTTCATCTTTATCTGTATAATCATTTTACCACAATAACACAGCCTCTTCTCCACCCTGGCTCCCCAGTCACCTCCAGGCTGGAGGATCATCATTTATGACAATATGGCATGGGGGCTCCCTCAACAGCTGAGAGGTTTAGAAAGCGACTGTGTCTACCACACAGTCACTCTCTCCCCATTTTGGTCAGAGAAAATCGGCCCACTTTAACTTGAAGTAAATAACTTGACCTTAATATTCTTTGTTGAAGTCTCCCTTTTTGTTTCTCCTAAAAAAAAAACATCTTCAAATATACCTCAGAGTCTGATGGCTTTAGCTGGAGGTTAAGGGTAAAGAAATCTTGTAATTTTTGTATTCAAGCTTAAAAAACCGCACTACTTTCCTAAAATCAGCCAGCAAGAAAATCAATAGCTCATTCCCAGGCCCTGTAATCCTCAAATAAACACATGACTGTCTAAGTCTTCACTGCTTGGGAGCTTTGATACAGGCAGAGTTTATGTGCAGATTTGATAGATCATGAACAGTATGTGAATGACCGCAACGTGTTCAGTCTAGGAAAAGCACAGTGTCTCTTTGTAACACTCTTAGATGTTATTTTTGTGTGCACTAGTTCCGCAACTTTTTATTCTTTTTATATCTTCAACTGTGTTGCTAATAAAGCTCACAGCATTGTTATTCTGAGCATGGTAACACGCATCTGCAGAGCTATGGAACAGACAGAGCATTGGTATGCTGCTGCAGCCAGAGAAGGACTCCGCAGGTCCACCACAGAGCAGCATGAACCAGAGGGCAGGGCAACAGCCAGCGTGGCTGTCACTGTTCATTAGCAGGGCGCCGTAAGCTACCTGAAGCCCACCAGAGGCCAGCCACAGGGGGTGGCGTGGTGTGTGGGGGAGTGGGGGGTGCACCTTGTTACCACCCAGTTGCAATCCCGAAATATCTTGAGATTGCAAAAGCTTTGAGAAATATCTTCATAACAGTCACTTTGCATTGAAAGGCTTCGTCCTTATATAAACATAGTATTTACAAACTGCTTGTTTTCTTGTAGTTTTGCATTAATAACTTGCACTTTCTTTTTCCACGTAGGCAACATAATCTGACTTTGAAGCTGCCGCTGCACATATATGAGAACAACACAGCTAATAACCCTGTGGGAGACCAGGTATGAATAAACTGCTTCTAATTAGCCCCATATGTCATCACTATGAATACACAGAGGGACTGTAGAGTGCCTGCACTTACTGCAACACGTTGTGCCTCCATGTTTCCTAACATCAACAGGTGCAGGTGATAATTACTCATAAATTAATATATTTCCTTGTTGTATTACACAAGTTACTGTAACAGAGCCAAGCAAGACTTCAGCACAGCAAAAATATTAAAAAATATTGACCTGTGTGTGAGTAAAACTCCACAGTCTAATGTTTAGGGACCTGCAGCAGATATGGTTGTTAAGGCAGCTCAGTGCATGGGGAAAAAGAAATTATGGTGCACGCTAGAGAGAAAAGGATGGACTTCCTCTCCTGTCCAACCCAATAAACTAATTTAATGATAGTGCTGAAGATAAAATGATAAAACCGACAGCTAGGTCCAACATCTGAAGGGCAATGGATGCATCAAGCACACAACTATACATCACAGAGAAGCGAAAGAAAAAAAGGCCATGGATGGCTGGTCCTCTGCATAATGCCTTCACAGTATGTTTTCCCACCAAAACACATTACGGGGCCGTGTCATACTGCTCGGGGATCCATCATGATAATCAGTCACAGTGATCACTCTGGGAAATGACGTCTTTCGCGGAGCTCCCATCAACTGGCCTGATTGATAGACGATAAAAAGTGACTGTGTCAAGTGTGGCTGTAGGTAATAGAAACCGGGGCTAGATTAAGAACTTGCCATCTGGAAAGTGAGGGAAATGGGAATGGATGATCCTTCAGGACTGCTATACAAGTGCCGCCGCTGTGGAGGACATAAAATACAAATTGGTGTGCAAATATCTCTGGGAAATTGTCATCTCTTTAAAATAAAGAGTCCCTGACCCGGTACAATAATCCTGTGTGACACCGGACGATGGCAGTGCTGCTGTAGAGCTGCAGCATTTTCTTACATTATATTTAGCATTTTAGGACATTTTAGGGCAACAGTTAGGTTGCATATATGGAGTAGAATACATTAACACATTAAGGGGATGTATACTATGATTCTTTTCTCATTGGGAGAGCTGTATTCAGGCAGACATGCCTATGCATTACTATTCCTGTCACAGTCCCCTCAGATACGTGACGATGGTGGAAGGCAGTGAACCCCTAACCTTTTCTTCTTATTCTTACATGGTTGTCATCTCACTCCTGTTTTGATACTGATAAAGCATCTCAATTATAGCAGGAAAATACCTGGAAAGGTGATGTGAGGCTTGACCTTTATGTGCCAACACTGTAAGACTGGAACATGTGCGCTTATCAGTTTCGGTGGTTTATATTATGGCTGAATTTAACAGAATCTGACATTTCAGGAAACGATAAATGTTCTCAGAGAATGATTGTATAATGTATATATATATATATATATATAAAATTTACACAAAGTTTTTTCAAGCTGTCAAAAGGCAAAGCTGCACTAGATGTACTGAATATTTAAAAGAAGACAACATACCAGAAAAGTAAAAGTCACCCAGTCAACACTGATCTCTGTTAGACATAACTTCTTTTTCCCCCATTGTGCTTGCCATGACCAATCAATGAAGCAATCAGTCAAACAATTCTTTTAATTCAGCCAGGCTCTTATAAGAGAGATAAAACAATCATTTCAATAATACTCACATGCCAAGAAGCAGTCCATACTGAAAGAGATGTTGTCAAGAGAGATGGCTGAACCGGGTCCAGGTCCGTCTTCTGTGCTGAATTGAAGCCAGAACCTGAAAAGGGGTGAAGCAGTTTTAACTTCCTCACAGGCTTCAGTATGTGAATGGATGGATTGTTTCTGTTTTATTGTGCTTAAAGCATGAGGATTGTCTTTGAAGAGCATGCATCTTAAGTATGTTTTGTTAAGAAGTGTTTGCTCTTTCAGCGCAGACACAAATGCAGCTCTTCCACAATTTAAACACGTCTTCTGACTCCAAATTAAATACAATTACAGTTTTACAAACATGATTGCTGTTGCTACCAGTGTAAAAAAAAAGTTTTCCACTTGAGTTAACTTGACTATATTATAGATCAAACTTTGGATCACCTTACAAAGTCTCACAGCAAACATATTCTTCTGTCTGCATTGTATTGTCTGCTGTTTCCTGACTTTTGCTTGCTCTTTAAGCTGTATTTCTGATTCTATTTAAGCTCTCCAAAGGTCACTGTGCAAAGTCTGGCAGGTTCACCTAGTGGTTACGGACATGACATTCTAATTAAGAGCACAAGCACAGCTGACTACATAACCCAGGAATCAAAAATTAATCACTCTCAGGGGAGCAGGATTATCCAAGCTTGAATGGCATAGAAACCCACAGTCAGGCTAACACAAGATGAAATGCTGTATGTGGGATTTCTTTTTTTTTCTCTCTTACTTTATTCTATTTAGTTTAAATTTCTCTCCTCATTGAGGGGCCAGAGCTAATTGGAAGGCAAGCAAAGTGGAGAGAGCCTTGTGTATTGATTTCTCCTCTCTTCATCACAGACAAGTGGAATAAAGAAAGAGGGGGATATTTTGTACAACTGTACACGTGGCAGGTCCAGTGTATAAGACTAGAGTCCCATTGGGTTTCATTAATTTTGTGGAGTTGAGAGGAAATGAAGTGAAAATGCTGAAAAAAAAATCCACATTGTTAGTAAGAGATTTTGTGTTTTGCAAAGACTTTGTTGTGGGAGCGTTTAAGCATTTGTGTGAGCGTCAGAGGTTTTTTTTTGAGTTGGATGACAGATCAGTGTTTTAACACATCAAAGTGGAACTTACAGTTTAAAGCGTTCAAAAACACTGCCTTGATATAATCACAACTGCCTGTCATGCTGTGAAACAGGTGAGCACTTGTCATACCAGTCTGCCAGCCCGAAAAGGGGAAGTACGACATGCTTCCAGCCTCTTTCGGATTTGGGTTCGCTGGATGAATGCCACAGTCTGCGCTGCTCTTCAGGCCCTGTGCTGTTCTCCATGATCCACAGAGACAGTGACCCCTTGTGTAAGCCTCCGGAACAAATCCAGAATCGCACCTGTTAAAGAGTTCAACATGATCGGCTTAGTTAAATAAAACTATATTAACATTATTAGTAACCACAAAGTTGTAGATTGCAGAATATAAAAAAACAGCACAACTTTAACTTCCTTTGGGTTTTTCAGAATTGAAGTAAACCAGCCAAATGTGTTATCAGTCAAGGGATGGATACACTTAAATTGCACTGAGATTAATCAGTACCAACCATCTGTTTAGTTCTAATTATTGTAAGATGAATAGAATTCAATCAGGATTATGATTTGAGTTATTTATTTTTGCTATCTACCCCAGTCCTGCATGCTTTAGCACAAATCAGTATGATGTTTTTCCAAACATACTTTAAATTCACAAACACACAGTCTGTCCCAGGAGTCAAACAGCACACGGAGGTCTACAGCTCTGGATGTTCCTGTGTCTCAATACGGTGTGTTCTGGAGGCAATAGCACAATTCTTAGTTCACCATTTAAGTGGAAGTGATGCTAGGCTTAATCCTGATGAATAAATTCATAGCGTTATCGATAGCAGGCTACGGTCCTTATCATTAACCGCAAGACCACATGGTGACCATTTAAACATCAAGATTACAGACAGTGCACTGTGCGCACCGGGCACGACATGAAAGTGATCAAGGCCTGTAGCTAATACCCAAAACTAATATCCTCAACATAGTTGTCCAGAAACAGACAGCCTATGCTGAACAGCACCAGTTCAATGCAGAGAGAAGGATTTAGAGTGTTAATCTGGAATCATGGCTAATCTTTGACTGCGTGCCATGAGCTGTGAAGCAGGGTCTGCAGTGGTGTAGTAGTACTGCCTCCACTGCTGTCCACAAATATCATATACACCTCTTGTGTGCATCTGATTTCCCCCTCTGTCTCCTTGGTGGCCAGATTCTTTGCGTGTTTTTCTTGACAAGGCAAAGTTTATTTCTCCCATGTCTGTCTAGTTATCTTGTTTTTTGACCCCTGTGACCTTTGCATCAGCTTCTCACCTTCACCCATCCTTTCTGTTTCAAATTCTCCCACTTCCAATTACTTTTTGCCTTGCCAAGTAAACATACTGAGGGTCAAAGGTTGTAGTGCTGAGCAACATTTAAAAAAAAACTAATATGAAATCTTACATGCAACAGCATCAATCAAATACATAACCTCTTCACCTGTAGACCTCTCAGAGAGCGTTACAATCTTATTAATGCATGACTTACGATATTTTCACATCCAGGTCAGCCTCTAACACTGACTGACTGACTGATGATGTTAACCTCAATGTCTGTTGAAGTCTCTCAGGACATAGAGATGGCACATCACTTTTTAAATTTTTAGCTGTTTTTCTATAGTATTAGAATAATTCATTCACATAATTTGCACACTGCTCAATCTACGTTTCCAGTGTAATTGTCAGGGGTTATCAAGATGAGGACACAAATGCGAGGCACAGGGCGGTCTTGTGGCAAAACAAAAGTCTTTTATTTTTACTGACTCAGGGCAGTGCAAGAGTTCTTTACAAACCAAAGCTACCACCGGTAGCTTTCAAAAACATGGCTTGGCATGGTTCAAAAAGTTATCAAAATTTGAGGGCGAGAAGAAATACAGAAATACTAGGCATGGCATAGCAAACCTCATCATGGGAAAAACAAGTCTGTCGGTGAGGGCTGGCAGGGCTTAGCATGGAAGATGAGACACACATAGATCCAGGAGCATAAAGATACACATTCTCCAAAAACAAACCCCTCTAACAACAAGGACAAACTGCCACCCGGTGCAGGGGAGACAAAGACTAAATACACAGGACCAGGGAAGGGAAGGGAGGGAAACCACAGGAAGTAAAACTCAAGACAATGCACATGGAGGACAAGGCTATCAAAATAAAACAGGAAGCACAAGACAAGACAACATCATCAACTCGCACGTGCGAGCCTGAATGAGAGTCAGTCTCAGAACTGAGCAGGTATAAGTGATGGATGGGTGGATGGGCAGGTAAGAGCAAATGTATAAATGTCAGACTGCTTATATGTGTGTGAGAAATTGAACTACTGCTAAAAAGTTTTCTGTCAAACTTCAACACAGAGCAGAATTGCAGAAAAGACAAATATTTGTTGAAGACTAGAACATCTTGACTCACCGTGCAACGGGAGTTTCTTAATGGAGGAGGGAAGAGAGGACTTCTCAGTAACGCTGAACCGCGCTGACCTTTAGACTGGCCTCCCTCCACTGTGAATGTAGCACCTACATAAACAAACATAAAAGAAAATCTCAACTAAATGCAGACTCAAATATCAGAGGTAAGAATATCAAACAGTATAGCAACGATTTCAAATTACTGTCACATAATTCCTTATATAAAATATAGTATGAAATGACAGTGCTCTATTTAAAGTTTCCCTGCTCTACCTCTGAGACTTCTGTAAATAGCTGAGAACAAAAACCAGCCTCAGCAAACCAGGACTTTAAAATCTCATCAAGAGACACACTTGAGTCACTGCACTGATGATGAACTGCAGACGCAAGACTCGGAGCCTGCTTGCAGGAGCTTTTGCACCCAGTGGGATTCTGCTTGTGCGCGCTGAGTGCACTGAATTTTGAACAAGACAACAAGTCGGTGTCTGGCACATGAGAGATTTTGGTTATCTTTCCACATTCACAAACTCAAGACTCAAGATTAAGTCTGTGTTATAATCAAGTTTAAAATGCCCCAGTCTTGCTTTACTGTAAAATGTTTCTCTTTGAAGTCAGTTTTAATGAGGCCTTGGCACTAAGCACACTTAACAGAGCCTGCAAATGAGTCATTTCATCATTTGATCACAGAGCAGTGTTCACAACATTACAAGACACATGCATGAGCTACCTGAGGACGGGCAGCTCTGTCTGTTAGCCTTAGTTGGTGACTGCAGTCTTCTCCAGGAGAGGCCACGGCCTGTTATTAGTTGCCAACTGCATTCGCCCTCTTCAAAAGAGCAATAGCTGCCATTGAGGAAGTGGCCTGGAGAGAGCGAGAGAGACAGGAGAAAGCATATCAGGGTAATAGCGGGAAAGAAATGTATAAAAAGAGGAGAATATAATGAGTGAACGGGCCCAGCAGGAGGTCGAAAGTGAACACTGGAAGCCAAATTTCCAAGGAGAGAAAGGACAGGGCTGTGGTGGGGACTCGTGATCAAGGAGATGAGCGACAGTGAAGGCGAGAGAGGTTGAGAGGAGACGAGCATGTGAGCAGCAGACTAATGGCTTTAAGGAGTCAGAGGGTTGGTGAAAATTAGGTGAAGTGAGGGTGGGCACTCTAGAAACAGAAGCAGAAAATGGAAAAGGCCTGAGGTGTCTAGAAGGGGAGATAAGAAGTAGAATAAAAAAAAAACAGGGTCTCAGGGGGAAATGAGGAAGCATAGTATGACGATCAATTTGAAACGTTAGAAAATGGCATGTGGCTCTGAAGCATTTGAGCCACTAAAAGAATGAATCTGTACAGAATCAGTCCAAATATGGGATTATGCAGTGTGTATAAGGTACCAAGGGGTGTCCCTGTGTGTCCCCTTGTCACTGTGCCATGATGAATAAAAGCAGTCCTCCTGATTTGCTTTGGCAAAAAAAAAACCTGACAGCACAAACCAAGTACAACTTTAAGTAGGGCAAATATTTAAACAGCAACTATCAAAGGCACATGTTTTGAGAGAATTTTCTCATTCATCAGTCCATGTTCACAGATAACAGAACTGTGTCTATATGCTGCTCTTACATGTCTGTTGCCAGTATCTTAAAATGGATGGAAAGCCTGACATAAACACATGAAACAGCATGGATGATTTGAGTGTATCATGCATTGATGCAGCATGGATGTAGAAAAACAGACACTCTGAGATATGTTTCTATGGACTTCTGATATATATGTATATGTCATACTTACTCTAGAACTAACCATTTTTGTTAAGAATTCAAACAGACTTAAAACTTCAGTGGAAAGTTTTCACCTTAACTTTGCTTTATGTTCTTTTCATCCTGAGCTATCAACTGTGAGTGGCCATTACCTAAAAGAATCTGTGAGTGCTGTGATAACTGCGTGCTTTTGGGAAATGGCATCATCCAGATAATGGGAATATAAACCAGCCTGAGCTTAGATCATAAAGCAGGTATTCTTAGGAAGAAAAACAGAGGAAACGCTTTTCTCAGTGACAGTAGTTTTAAAATGATTTTTTTTATCATTATTATTATTGTACAGACAGCCCAAAAGAGCCAGTATCACAAAACTAACACAATTTTATTCTATTTAACGAAAAAAAAAGGCATACTTTCTGTGATGTTTCTTTTCAGCAAATAAAACCTTTCTTGGACATTTTAGGTAATAAGAAAATTTCATGTTCCTCTGTGTCTTGTGATATGAGTCACTGTCCTTGTTACATAAACCGGTTAGTGTTAGACTTAGATTCTGTTTATGCAAAGCCCAGAGAGTGAAAACATGCTTATGCAGATGAACTGAGATGACTGTGATGATTTAATGTCATTCAGTTAATAATGTCACTTTCAACTGAAGGTCAACACTACTTTAACGTTTTCCAGCATGGAAGGAGTCTATAAAATATTTATTGATGCTACTTTGATTACTCTTGGAGTTTAATTTTTCCAATCTGATAAATACTGGCATAAACAGCACAGCTATGTGTGTGTGTGTGTGTGAGACGAGCATAGCAGCTCATTGCCTCCAAATTGAGGAAATTCTGGATTACATCTAAAAGAACACAGCTCACCCCATTTCATGCAGACATAAGTTGGAGCTCTGTGCAGAGACTTGCTGTGTTGGCTGATGTGTTTACATCAATCAGTGACAGTTTGTAGTTACTTCTCATCACTGTGTTAATCTTTCACCTCGTTTTCTCTTCACGGTTTCTTAACATATTCACATGCATATTTGCCACTTTGCCCTTGCCTTTATTTTTTTTCTGCTTTACAGACTAACAAAAGATATTGTCTTCTGTAACATTATTGTGGTGTAATGAGCTCTGGGAGGAGCAATAATCAGTCATCAGTGGGAAAAACTCCCAC
The DNA here is from genome assembly GCF_900634625.1 of Parambassis ranga. Lineage (NCBI taxonomy): Eukaryota > Metazoa > Chordata > Actinopteri > Ambassidae > Parambassis > Parambassis ranga. The sequence continues at coordinate 12,240,965 of NC_041042.1, forward strand.
TTTAGATTCTTGCTTGCATCCAGCTTTGATGCACATTTCTGTGTAGTTGCAGGGAAACTGTAGTGTTGGAAAGCAGCGGGGCGTCTGCAGGATTTAAACCAACTAAGATCAACCAAAGAAAGCTGCGACTCTCAAAGAGTGGAGGATGTGTTTATGCATAATGATGCTTGAGAAGGCTGGAGAGGGGTATCCACAAGGACCTGGTTTTCCTTATATGTCAGGAATCTTTGTGATTGACACAAGCTGAGTTTGTTTCTCCTGCCTCTTTCTGCCTTTTCCTGTTAATGAGCCTTGGCAGAGCTTATGAAGGATTTAAATAGATCACATCAGATGAAGATAACTCGTGGATAGATCAGAGAGAATAGGGTATCAGAGAGGGAACACTATGTGATTTGGGAAGCAGGGGGTAATTGTGACTAGTGATGGTGGTGCAAATGGAATGAATAGTGAACCTAAGGTGAAGTAGTAGACCACGTGTGACGTGAAAACAAAGGGACAGGAGAGAATGTCAGGGTGCAGTGATGAATGCAGGTATGGATCATTGGTTCTTGTTCTTAATCAAAAAGGATAAAGGTTATTCCTTTTTTCAAGAACTGATTGAGAGAGAAATAGAACCTTGATTCAGAGCAAATGACAGCTGGCCTCATGGAGAGGTAAGTGGAAATGCAGGGATCAGGTCCTAAATATTCTCAGCTAGAACCTGAGAAGACAGAAATGTTCTCTTGTTCTCTTTGTTATTAATGCAAATCTACAGCAATGAGTATTATTATTACTTCCACCAACACATAATTCAGGAATATTAAGTCAATGACGCGCACAAGCTGGCTGTTTTACTGATTGCTATTATACTCGAATGTCTGGCTTTTAAAATCAGAACGATCCACACACACACACACTTTTATTACATTGAAATGGAGATTATACCCTTGGGTTAGCCTCTTGGGCCAATTAGCACTGATAAGTCATCCTGCAATAGAAAGGGAAACTGCGTCTGGCTGGGATTTTCATCCTATCGTTACCCTCTTATCTTTCAGCTTCCATTGTTAGCAAACCTATACACACAAGAGAGCAGACATCATTTTAATAAGCACCACATGGGAGCCTGACCTGCACTGTGGGCAGCAACAAATTAATTCTTCTCAATTTAACATGGGTGAAAAACTCCAAAATCTGAGCTACAGCATTTTTACCCCTAAATTGTAAGGGGGGTAAGAAGTCTGAACTCTCAAAGACAATGTAAAAATGCATATATGCAGGTAGGACTAAAAAAAAGATTCTCACACACACACACACACACCCAACAGCGGGGCCCGGGGGACTTCACTTGTGAATAAGATGTCAGCATACTTGGCTAGTGTTCCTCCTAGGCCTCGAAAAAAAAGCAGAAAACAAATGTGCAAAGAGATAGAAATAACAACCGTGGAATATGTCAAGGGTGAGAAATGCTAGCCAAGCATAGCTATAGTGTTTTTTTCTTCCCCAGCCTTTCCCTCTGTCTCTCTGTCAGGAAAGCTCACACTCAGTTGTTGCTCCAATGGGCAGGATGCAATGGCTTCATTAAGGGCGTCTCGCCATGGCTGACCAACTTCACAAGTAGGCAGAAATGAATGCGTGAAAGAGGGCGGCCTGTGAGCTTTCCTCATGTGCAAACAGCTGTGTCACAGGGTACTCACGACATAGGTCGCCTTCGTCGTCGCCGAGCGGACAGTCTGTACTGAAGTCGCACAGTTTGTCCAGTGGGATTCCAGGTCCCTGGTGACAGTGGTACTGCCCTTCCAGTGTGATGTTAGGGCCTGGCGAGGACGCTGGATGGCAAAGGGAGGGAAAGAAGAAGCAAAGAAATGTGTTACTTTGTTTTCCACACAGTTTCTGTAAAATATTTTCAGAGTTTAGAAAACTATTTTGTTGTTGTTGCAGCAAACCATAAAAAATAACAACACAGGCAAAGAAACATTGCCTCCCATTAAGTTCTATGTTTACTTATTTCTGCTAGATTTATATACATGGGACACAGGACACAAATCAGAGGCTCAGGGAAAACATAACTTTTAGAAAAGCAGATAATATACAGTTCCTACAAGAGAGAGGTGACAAAGGCTAATATAACCTCTGCGTGTAAACCTTGTATGACGTCTACAGGCTGCCTGCACCATCATAAATAACTTGGCTCAGGCAGCATAAGCATCTGGCTTTGAATCCAGTACATATCCATCAGACAAGGAACACAAGCCGCAAAAAACAATGACCTAGATACAGTTAGCAGGTTGCATATGGGGTGAACACACACACAGACAAAGACAATTGATATCACCGGTCTCAGCAACTCAATCGTAACCAGGGACATGGTTTGCATATCTATGCAAATCAGAGACGTGATATCTCCAGGTTGTGGAAACTGACTACTCACCTTCACCTTAATCATCACAACCTGATCAGAGCAACAAGAACAAAACAAAAAAGCGGGGTGGAAAAAAAAAAACGGTCCACTGATGGCGATCTTGTTTTTATCAAGAGGAAAAATAAGGAGAAGTGATTCTTATCATGAGTGACTGGCTGCGCTTACTGTAGTTTGCCCTTGATGTATAATATGCAGATTTGTTCTCTGTTCACACAAACTTGAAGTTGAGCGTCTGATAACGGTTCCATGACAGGAGAGGCAGCGTAGAACAAATGCTGTTAGCCGTGAGCTGACTAGATAGGCACAAAATTTCATCATCAACGTCTAATGAATGTTTTTTTTGCATATTTTTGTTTGTGACACGATGACATACCTTCACTTTCTCCAGCTCAGGCTTACATTAGGGTGACAGGCTCAAAAAATGTGTCAGGACAAGATGATAAAGTGCAGCATAAATCAACAGAAAACATTCATAATGTTAGATGTCAGAAGAAAACAACAAAAGATGAAAATGCCAAATCCCATTTATGCATGATAATACCAGCATATTGATGCTGCTTGGTGCTTCTAGCTGTCCAGTAGCTTTCCAGACCTCTAACCAGGATAACACAAACCAATGTTATAAGTGGATGAAAGTAAATTCCCTGTGGTCTGTGTTGGCACACATAAATCTTGATTGTTTTGGTGTGTGTTGTAACCATACTTGTATCTAATATAATGCAACACGATGGCACTTGGCTCGCGATGCTCAAAGTACCAAAAAGCTACAAATGAGTGATCGGGTGATGATTTAAGAGTCATTGATATTGATATTTTATGTTTTTTGAGCAATTTGTGCACTACAAGCTGAGTGCCATCCACTTCCATTATATTGCAAAGAGGGCAGAAATATCTGCTGTCAACAACTGAAACTCACATTAAAACCGGGAAAAATAATGAATATTTGATTTACGGCTTGTTTTGATACTGCTGGTGTTCTATGTTTCATGTTCAAAATGTGTAGAGGAAACTTAACTTATCACATTAATTGATACCAGTTGGATTGCATGTGAGAGCTGCATAACTCATCTGCTTCTACCCTGGGACACAAACTTATCAGCTCTCATATGCTCGATAAAAAGAGAAAGTAGACAAATTATGTACCTCACTAATGGAATGGCTAATGCACAGCAAAGAGAACAGGAAAGTGTAAATAAATTACTGTCTTGTTACAATGCAACAGGGGCCAGGCATTTCACAGGTTTCTCCAACCTTAAGGCCCAGTGGGAAACTGGCAGAGTTAACTGAACGGTAAGAAAGCGTGGGTGGCATTCTTTGATTGGACAAAACACATCAGTCAGGGGGCCTCCTACAGTCCACTATTGTGGCGAGGCCTTCATGGCGGCAGAGAGCTGCATTAACACGTCTTTAAAAAGCTACCCTGAGTAATGGCTTTAATAATGAGTGCACTTTTGTTTCACTGATTATAAATTGTCTTCCTGCACTCTTTTGTTTTTTACAAACTGGCATATGACGTTTGCAGAGGAGCACAAAGAAGTTAAATGTGCTATTTTATTCAAATGAGGTAAGGCGGAGGCTTGTTTGTTTAACACCAAGTGTGTGTGCATAGATGTGGTTTGGTTTTGCGTATTCAGTCATGCTCAACACATGTATTATGCATTGGTTGTGCTCAGTGGCTTCCTCTCTGTATAATGTTGACACCGCAAGCAGAACGATTTATCAAGACAGAAAAAAAAAGTTATCTTGAGTAGCTACACCGAAACCTTTCGGCGATGTATGTAAATTCACAGATTTATCTTGATGACAGTGGAGTAAAAAAAAGTATCAAAGAGATGATGCCACTAACTTTAAGCTCCTGAAGCAGGTAAGTGCAGCCAGACATGGCCGCTCTACTCCTGGCCTACCACAGTTCTTAAATCACACTTGTCAGATTGTGAAAACAAGTGGGTCAGTGGGGGATGAATTGCCTGTGGGAGTAAGTGAGTTTTGTTATCCTTGTGCTCAAAGGAGTTGGTGTGGCTTTGTGAGGGGAATGATGTATGAGTGGTGAGGAGCTGGAGAGGGCACACTGCTGATAGATGACAAAAATACAAACACAGGAATCAAGGTGTTTGGCTTGTGCAGGTAAATGAGTTGTAGTTAGAGTCTGAGAGCATGTCTGTTAACATAACAAGCCCATAAAATGCTGGCTGGCCTTTTTTTTTTTTCCTTCGCAACATCCTATACAGGTATTATCTGCAAAACAATGTGAACAGCTGCACAGGAGGCAAACAGTTTAAAAGTCAGACAACTGAATGCTGAGGACAGCATCCAAACCCGTTTTATTATTCAAATGTAATAACAGCAGAAGGCAAATTTTCTAAATGGACACTTGCACTTTGTATTTCTGACAGAATTATTGTTCGTCTTCCAAAATATTGTTAGCTGCATCACTGTTTTAGACCTGCTGGTTTTACACCGACATCGATTTTCTGCTACAAAAACGAACAACAAAGACCAAGAGACCAGCGTCCTCTTTGTTTACTTCCCTCTCACCATTGTTGCTATTGTGTAAATGTCAGGAAGGAGTGAGAACAGACATATCCATCACAGTCTGTTCAAGATATCACCATTGACTGTCTGAAACTTTTAGTGGCTAATTGGTAAACAATTAACTGGACAGGACTCAATAAGAAAGTGCTATCAATATATGTTGTAAACGCTGTTGCTGCCAGGGGTGACAACTATAGAGAGAGTACACTGCTCTTAGACTATGGTTAACTGCTGCTTCCAGAAAGCTTTAAATACTACTGATACTGTCAGCCCAAAATGGAAAATAATGTGGCCATGAACTAAAAATACATAAAAATACATTTGCACCTGCAAATCAGACAATCTGCCATTTAATTTATTTTGATAAAAATGTCTTCTCGCAAGAAAACATGCCATGAAAAAAACTGCCATGAAACGCTAAGACAAAGAATGACATCCAGATGCTGTTTTTCATTAGCAATAAATTACAAGGTAGGAGGATTAATAGTGGCACTGGGCTAATTATTTCTTTACAAACAAAAGGAAGAGAAAATATTTTTAAAACACTTTTTTTCAAAATAATTTTTAATGTGCTCCTTTATTATTATTTGAACACACATTTAAAGTTGTTTTTGTCTTCAGTTTATCAGCCCAGCTGCTTTAACTCTACTTTTATTCACACCATCTGCTGATTTCATGCTTCTTATGTTACCTATGAGATCAAAAGTAAAACAGAAGTTATACATTACAGCCAAAACCTAGGCTTTATGGCCAAAGTTATATATATATAAAAAAAATCCAATCTATTCAGCCTGATATAAATGATGAAATCCATAGTAACAACTGCTAAGGCGACTGAAAATCCTGGGAAAGAACCGACTGTTGCCAAGAAATTTGGGAACCCGTGGTGTGGAGTGTGTGGAGCGCTACAATAGCTCAAATCAATTCAACATTAACATTTAACATTTTAGTATTTTTGCATAACAGCGTCATGCGTATCTGGTCTTTCAGATTCCACTGATAGAGATGTCTCGCTCTGCAGGATATCATGAGATCATGCAAAACAGTTTGTCTCACCATTTGAATGAAACTTGCCATGGTTAGGTGGAGATCGCTTTTAGATTTGAATACAGACAGACAGAGCCAGCCTTGTTGAAGACAAGCTGCAAAAACACATTGTGGAGTCATAGAGAGGGTAAGCTCATGCTGAAATTAATATGGCTTTTGTTTTCCTACAGATGAGCAAGCATGTCAGTCATATCCTGAAATCCCTCTGTGTTCCCTGAAACAACAACAGCACAAAAGCTTCTGCCTGTGCTACAGAATGTCAATAACCGGAAAATATAAAACATATCTTCACGGAGTTGATTGAGTAACAATTCAGCAGTAGTAGCAATAGTAGCTGATTCCGCACATTCATTACGTTGCAATCTCTTGTCTGTAGTGCTGTAATAGTGTCCTGTCCTCTGTCAAAATGGGGGAAGCATGTCTCAAGGGGGTCAAGCCAGGGTGGTGCCGCTGTCTTGCACCCTATTAAAGGCAAAATCTGGAGTTATTCATGGAGATTTACACTGGCTGCTGTGCTGAAGATGGATGCAGCTGGGTCCCCCACCGGACAGTCGACAGGACAAGAAGTATACGCTCATGAATTCAATTAACTGCACACAGCCACGCTCGATTGGTCCAAGCTTTGCCCAATCACTATCACTATCTGTCATGCTTGCTGCTGGAGGGAGAGCAGCACACACAAGGGCACACTGAAAATAATATCTCTAATGTCTATTCTGCAGGCCTGAGACAACTTTCAACCGAACAAACATTAGTTTAGCGTCGGGTATTGTAGTCAATGTAAATTTAAACAGCCAACTTTACCTTACTTACAGTGCTTTTAAATGTGACCAATACGTTATGTGAAGCTGTTCACACACATGCATGTGGAGCAAAACCTTTTTCAGCATTATCTACAGTATGTGAGGCAAATGTCTGAATCAGTCACGCTGTAGGAGGATTCACAGCATGAGGACAGATGTGTCATATCCTTCAAATGGTACACATGAAGGTACCCTTGAATCAAAATGAGGATTTCTGCTAGTGACAAACACTCTTCCCTAATCAGTAGTTTTGGCATTGATCACACAAGTTGCCTGTCTTTATTATACACTGCTATAAATGCAAATTTCAGGAAAATGACACCAAGATTGAACCTATTGTGAAATATCCCTAAAATGTATGTGGTCACTATCCTGAAGTACACAAATCCAAATTTTACATGCATCACAAAGCACCATGCTGGCTTTTCCCACCTCTGAGGTTTCTTGTCAATAGAGCTAAATAAACATTGTTACCAGAAAATAATACTGGAGTGGCTCTGACATCAAAGAATCTGTCCGAAAACCAGAGTGATCGTGGTGAGACTGCAGCCTTTGTTGGTTTAAAATGATCAGTGTAATGCTGCAGGGCTTTGATTCCACAGCATAAATGTAGCCTTGTTGTTGGTCTGTTTTTTTGTTTTTTTTTTTTGATTACAGAGCAGCTTTGGATCCAAATCATAGAAGTCTGATTTTTGTTATATATATGTGCAACTGATTTCCTCACTTCAAAAGAAGAAAAGAAAAATGATTACTTCAACAGGTGCTGAGATACGATACGTACGGAGGATTGTTGAAGTTTGTTCTGTCATAGATTAAAGTTAAAGTCCCTGCTGGGTCAGTTACATATATCTGACAGATTCCTTTTAGAGCAGATGAACGTTTGCACACAGTGCATTTAAAAGCATATTGTAGTTACATATTAATTATAATGCACAGATTGCTGTTTGACACTCAATGGATAGAAGTGAGCAGGTTAAGTGTTCCATGACAGCATTCTTGGTTCTGTGTACTGAGTGAAATGGGATTTTAAGGCTGCTGTATCTTAATGCCCGACTTTTCTTCAGTGATGCTTTAAGTCCATAACATGCAGAAATATTCTCCTCCCTGCCAGGTTAGAGTTGATTTAGACATCTGTTCCATTTGGCATATGTATGCTGGGAACACTCTACTTGGTGCCCTGGGCCATTTAACACTTGCTTAGTATCTTAAAATGAGACTGCCTGTGTAGATTGCCTTGGAAGGGCGCCTGCAACAGAAACCCAGTTTGTGTTGAGGGGATGCCGCTTGCAGAAAGGCCTAAGGCAAGAGATTAGAGGTGGAATGTGTTGAAGCTTAGTGCTGCCAGAAAGGGCCTTGTCTTGGCATGTCGGATCTTCTGTTAATTGATAAAGCTTTGTTTTTTCTGAACAACGTGTGACCTCTAATGCTTATTGTCAAGGGATGTCTGAGTGTCATGGGTTAAAGATCTGCAGAAAGTACATCAAAAAGAGAACAATATCCATATAATTACCTCCAAGCAAATTTGGCAGATAGATGAATGCAGACTGCCCTGAAGGCTCCCAACGGCTTTGACCAAAAATTATAAAGGGCCTCCTTTTTACACATTGATTTTAATACATTTACGAAACACTGTAAGTGCGATCAAAACATTTTTCTTCAGTTCTTTTAACCAAAACCTCCAGGCAGCACAATAAAAGCAATAAAACAGAAACACAGAATGCATGAATATGTGTTGAAACAAAAACAAAGCCTTACTAGAGCCGGAAACATGAAATTAAATCTTTTCATACAAGCGAGAGCCTCGCTAGAGTCATCAAAGCATTTGACTTCCTGTGCCGATAGGTGTATATATTAATTATGTCTACATTTTTTTGAAGATTTAATAATAGTAAACAAACAAATAAATAATAGGGATATCAAAAGTTTAATTGTAGTTATGTTAACACAGCAGACATCTGACCTCAGGCTCTGACTCTACTTCCTGTGGGTACGCTGCACCTTGGCCCTGTTTTATTCTAATTCCTGCTACAATAGAGAATTCAGCACTGAGGAAGAATAATATGTTCAGTGTGGTTGGTGAAGGCAGACACACATTGCTTTCTCAAAATTGTATCTGAAGCAGTAAGTGTTGAATATGTTTGATCACTCAGAGGGAGCAATGAATGTAGGAAGCCATGTTTTTAAGTTCCTTTCATGCAAAAACACAACACACACAACAAAACAAAAAAAACCTCCACTAACATCTTGTTATTGTTTGTAAAGTGAAATCAGCCTGTTTCCTGTTGCTCCTCCGTCAGAAGCTTTGCAGTCTGAAATTCAATTTGTCTCTATTCAAGTGTGTGAACATTACTTTTTTTCAGTCAGTGGTGAGTTTAAGGATACAACACAAAAGATGTGAGAAAAAGTAACAGTAAGCCAGGATGTAGTCAGTGGCCGGCAGGTTGGGTTCTACTATTTACTAATCCTGTTTCCCGGGGACGTGTGTGTGAAATTGAACATGACACACCAAATAATAAAAAAGAAAAGGCAGACCTGTCTGCTGCCAATGAGAACGGATGACTAAAAAAAACACACAGAAGCTTAAGAACAATAGTTGCAGAGCACAAATAAACACAGAGACCTACAGAGCTGAATATATGAGACACGCTTTCTTTGTTTTAACCCTGCTATGTCTGCTTGTTGGGTGGTCAGCAGATGGAAATACAACATATGCCATGACATTCTATACAGACATTTTTGCGACTTCCAGTAAAGTTAATTGCCTAGAGTAATAGTGTCAATACCAGTTAGACTTGTGACCTTAAACCTGCTTAGCCTGATGCAGCACTGTGTCAGGCCTTAAATGGAAATATCTTAGACGGTGCTCATATTTTGTTTGAAATGAGTCAGTCTGCACATCTATGGTTTGCTTTTACATGGCAGATGCAAAGCAGTGAATCCATCCATCTCATGGGCTCCTGCATCCCTGTGCAACATCATTCAGTCCTCACAAATCTGCTGTAATTTAGATGCTCCTTTCAACTCTCAGTCTCACATGTGTTGGCGTGTTTGGTTATATTATCTTATATTGGTATGGATGAATTTAAGATGAAACATCAATGAGTTGAAAATTAATAAATTAATAGAAATCTCAATTAAAAGCTCATGTTAGGGATGTTCTGCTATGATACTGAACAGCTTTTTTTTTTCTTACAAGACACCCATCACCCATCCATCCGTTCTGTCCACGCCACTGGCTCTCTCCAAACCCATTTCCCTCATTGCCTCCACAGGGCTGTGTTTGATTGATGGGTCTGGGGACACCCTCATGCTGCTGTGTACCTAATCGCGAAGTATAGACTTGCCTTAACGCTCCATTAAGGGCCTGCAGCAGCACGGTGTAGTGGTTAGGGAAATGGGGCAGAGAAGGTAAGGTCATGGGTTCAAATTCCCACGGGGTTCACTGCTGCCTTGTCTCTGCTACATGTCCAAATGGAAAAAAATGAATTGTGACAGTTCTTGCAGTGATTCATGAGCATAAACATCAAATACGCTCTTTGGTGGACAAACATTGTTACAAGTGTTAAAGGAAATGTGACCTTATGCCCAGTCACAGTGCTACATGAGAGTCAAAGTCAAATCTGCTATTGACACAACCCGGTAATGAGCATGTCAATCATCACAGTAGTCTCTGTTTACTTCCTGGATGAGAAACTGTAGGAGGTTAAGAGTGTCACTGACATGTTTGCCGAGCTTGAATAATTATGTTCTCTGCACAGCTATGCCGCAACTGTTGGAGAAATACCAGCAGAGAGTAGGAGTCTAACTTCCTGTCAGAAGGGCGAGCTTCACAGATAGGTATATAGCCACACAAGTCACTTTAGGGGCAGCAAATTGGATTGCTTTTTGGCCCAGTGACTGATGAGTTAATTAAAGTGGAAGGGTATGGAGAAAGACACTGCTCCGTTTATTTATTCTATATTGACTGTATCTCCTCGCACCTCACTGGTTAGAATAATCGCTGCCTTTCTGCTCAAGAAAATTATCAAGGAGAAAATGGACTCTGCCAAAATTTAGATTCAAGATCACAAGAAGAGCTGATCTCTGATCTAGAGATACATTTGAATTAGGGAACATAAAGTAAGGAATATTTTATTTTTGACCCAAAATTAAATTTCAAAACCCACTTAAAATATTAATCAAAAAAAGCATACCGCAAAAACGTAGACATGGATGTGATCATTAGGATGTTTTCATCTCTTAGTGGTTTAAAAATCTTCAGCATGAAGAATTCTGTGGGAAACCTACTGTACAACAAAAAAATACAGAGAATTTTGTGTCCAAAGGCTCCTCTGGTGGATTAAAACTTCAAACCTTTGGGACCAAATTAAACACAATTAATCATATCCAAGTTTGAATCGGTCTGTGTGCTATTCACCCTAAATGCCTGACAGGCCATTAACAGCAGTAATTAGATCATTTTCAGTGCATGGAGTAGAACAAATAAAAGAAAACAACTATATTTGCCAGGAACTGAGTCTGAGCGTCTTATTGGAAGCTGCATGTTCAGCATTAGGTAGGAAGGAAGGTAATTTGAGTCCAGGTTTGTGACAGGTGCTGGAGGGGAAAGTGGGGGAGGTTTAGAACACCGCGAAATGTGGCGAGGCCGCACGGAGAGTGTGCCGAGATGGATTAGAGCTTAGTTTGGGAGTGTGATGTGTGTAGTGGGTGTTGTGCCGGGGACCCAGGTGGTGCCTGAGGAGAGCACGGCACGTCTGCATGCTTTTTCTCTCCAATAGCTATGGCTTATGTGCTGCCTGGCAAGGGGAACACAGTGAACCCAGAGCTGAGAACAATTAGACACTGTTCAACCAAGGGTGGATTTGCATGAGCAACAGCACCAGCTCCGCTCCGTCCCAACAGTGGCAGAAAAGACAGTTAGACAAAGAATCACAGGAGAATCACTTCTGCTTACACACACACACACACACACACAGTAACCAAATGTAGATAACGTGGAGTCAGGTGTAGATTTCTTATCAGCTGCATCAAATGACGAGTTCTTCCATGTAGCTAACTGCTCTGACCTGGCCACAAGTCAAAACATCATCTGTGATGCTCCTCATTCATCCAGAGCTAAATATTGACCCAGCATGAAAGTTATTTCATTGTTGCAGAGCGCAAAAAAAGACTCTGCTTCTATAAAAGTGGAGGAGATTAAATTTGCTGGACTGAGAATTTCCTTGAATTCAAAAAGAGGCCTCTGGGAATGCTCAGTTTTTTTTAAGATGGTCTGTATAATTCAATAGAAAACTACAAGGGAAAGCCCACTTGAATGTCATCTAGTGTGTAGCAAAACAAACAGTGGAATACAGTGGACTCGTATGTCTGTCATTTACCCAAGCGATCCACCCCAAAATCTATTTCCAGAATTATTTCACAAACTTTTAAATAATCTGATTCGTAACTGTAGATTTATGCAAAAGTTAGGGCATTTATCCCTAACTTAAGACTATATATACACTCATCCACACAAATGAATAAGAACATCAAGATGATGAGTATTGATGCCAACACTGAAAAGTCATTAAAAGTGTCAGTTAAAGAGAACTGGCAATATATATAGGACCATATAGTAAGTATGTAATAAAACCTTTGATTATACAAAGTATCTGTTTGGTTTGGTTTACACAGGAAATGAGGACCTCTTGATAAAAGTCATCATGCAATGCAAAGAAAATCCTGGATGACAACACTGGCAACACTATTTCAAATTTCTTAATGAGATTGCTCACGGTGAGCCAAACATCTGCACAGCTGTCATGAAAAGATACTTTCAATGCATTTTCCCCACTCGAACAATATTTTTCAATTTATTTATTCATTTTTTAAAAAGGCTTTAATCAAGTCCTCGAGGACAACATTGTGCAAGTAACACAGTATTATTACTGTGATCTCTTTTAAATTACTCTGCCAATCTCCAGATTCAAGTTAGTCTATAAAAAGAAGCTACCAGGCGATCGTTTCTCTTGGTCAACCTTCACTTGATTAATCCTTTTCTATGTGAGTTCAGCAGCCTCTAACACAGTCTGGTAAACAAATTATAGAAGCCTGAAATTAAACATTTCAAAGACAGACATACCTGTTTGATCATGTTACCGCTTAATAAAAAAAATATATATATATACATACACAGTGTCTTCTATTTGATCAGCACTTCATTGGTGTGATATTTTTAACCTCTGCTAGAGGAAACAAGGACTTTGTCTAGATTTCCTCAGTAATGCACGCATGAAATGTTTAACCGAGGGTTACTGTGCTTCTGTGTCTAGTTCAGAGGAAATTGAATCAGTTATAATAATTCAATTTTGGGAGTTTTGGAGGTTGACAGAGAAGGATATTATTTCAGTCTTGAACAGTTTATGCATTTCATTCCACGACATGGCGTAATGAAGTTAAAAATCACAGAATCTAGTTGTGCAATTTCCAGCTTGACATGTTTGAGCTGCTTTAGGAACTCATTTACTCTGCAGACATGTGAGACATATTTAGTCCACATACACATAAGAAAACAAGAAAACAACAACAACAAAACAGATGTTTTTGATGTAGAGATTTTTTGCAACTAATAATCTAAACTTGATATTCAATTTAATAAAAAATTTAAAAAAAATGTTTTCATGTTGGAAGTTTGAGAAACAGGAGAAAGCAATACTTCAGTAGCTCAGTATGATGGAAATTGTACTTACCCATGGTGCAGTTGGTGGTGAAATAAGGCTCAATTGTGGCCATATCGTCCTGTGGGATCCGTGGGTCATAGCTGGCCGAAATCCGAAAAGGTGATCCTCCATGGCTCCCCAAGGTGAGGTGGACCACTGCCCAGCTGCCAAGGAGAGAAAGCAGGAGTAGAGTCAGTGCAAGGAGCAAGCACCACGGCTGGCAGAAATACCCACACCCACTGCGAGGGTCGGGTGTTAGGGTAGCTTGGGCCTGCCCAGGCTGAATCTCCAAGGAGTTACTGTCCAGGGCTTCAGTAGAGGCAGACATGGGGGCTTGCTCATTTCCTTCCATTTTGGGAGGGTCCCTTTTATCCTTTGTCTGGTGATGCATGGCCCAGACTTTGAGCCCACCCAGACTCTGCAGGTCTAGTACAAGTTTTAGAAGGGGCCAGGTGCCTCAGCTTACAAGCTGCTGTGGAGTCAGACCTACGCGTACAATTTTTAAAGCCACAATTACAGCAGGTGTGTGATCAAGAAACACACTCTGCGCCCAAGGTATTGTGTGTTAGCAAGCTGCAGTCCTGCAGTGAATGCTGTGCTCCCTCAACCACCGGCTGGCTTTGTGCAGCCTAACTGTCCCTAATTTTATTAAGCAAATTGTGCTGATTTCTCTTTGGCTCCGAGCTCATCAACAATCTCCCTCTCTTACTCTCTCTCTCTCTCTCTTTTTCTCCCCTCCCACTTTTTCCTACCCACCCCTTCATTTATAAATATAAGTCGTGACACCAGTGTCCTGTAAAATAACTAGAGAAAGTTAATTTATGAATACCATACCTTGTGTGCAGACACACAGCATTAATAGATTAGAGTAGCTGTGCTCTACACACACACACACTCACTCAATAACATGTTTACTTGAATGCACACAGCAACAACAGCACAATATTCTATTAGACTGCTGCACTGTGTCCATGAACACTATCCCGCAGTGATGTGAGATACCAGAGTTTTTTTTATCCCAATCCTATTTGAAGTGTATACAAAAGCCTAATGTGTTTGGAAAGTCAAGTAAAAAGTAGGATACACTCATGTTATTTCCCAGGCGTCTTTTGATTGTTGCTGCGCTGCAGAACAAACAATACAAGCGCACAGGGCAAACCGATTGATCGAGCCCTGCTGTATGCCAAATGATATTTAACTTCAGCTGTGAATGGAGTCACTAAAATATACAGCAGAATCAATGAGAAACAAATGAGACTGGCTCAAAATGACATTCACACTGTTAAAAAGGAGGTTGGATATCTACGTGTAATTAAAATATACTGAGAATTATATATATATTTTATGGAGTGGATGTGATCCCAGGGACACAAATCTTACCCCCACAAGATATTTTAAGTGTGTTCTGTATGCTCAAGAATGTTACCCTGGAGACTCTCTCCCCTTCTATCTGGATGTTTCCTGCCACTGCTAAAGGACTCTAAGCCCTGAAGTTTAAGTAGCACCTTTTGCCTTCTCCTAAGCCCACTTTCGCCAATTATAAAGCTGTAGCGTGCATAATACCTATGAGAGGCAGAGGTAGTATATATCAAACCAGGGATTACACTCTAAGAGACACTCTGGTTCAATCAGGAAAAAAATCTGAATCAACCCTCTGTAGTCTGAGCCTCATCCAGCTCTGCAGCTCACTGTTTTGTGGCACGGTTTGGTCGTGCTGTCTTCATTTCTTAATCAGAAGCAGCTGTACAGAATTGGTGGCCAGGCCATAATCCACAATGTGCTGAAAATACTGTATATTTTCAGGTTTTTTAAAGATATTTTTGATTCAGTGGGGACAAATAGGTAAGAGGTCCTTTTTAAAGGTTATTCTGAGAGATTTCAGCAGGTCTCTGCCTTTTCAATTATGACATGTGCACTGGGAAATAGAAAACAGTTTATTTTGGGGGCTTATTTTTTTTTTGCTTTGTTTGGGTAGAATAGTGTGAGTAAGTGTACACCAAATATAAACGCACACACACACACTACTACACAAACAGGCTCTGAGCTTTTCTGATTTCCCTAACGTCTGTGTTCAACCTCAACAGGCTTTGCATTACTACATTTGCCAGATTCCCTCCTTATGTGTTTTTTTCCTCCACTTTTCATTGCTCTCACCTTATTTTATGTGCCATCTCTCTGCCTCTCTCGTCATCCTGACACGACAGTGTGGAGAAAAGGTGCTGACCGGATGAGAAGTGGTGTTACAGCACCACTGTTTCCCTGCAGAGAACATCTCTACAGTGTGGGATCTTCTCCCCTCCATTCTTTATAATGGGACCCCTTGATTTCAGTTGGGATTAAAAACAATTGAAATGTAATGCACAGATTGTGTGTAATAATTTAGTGGACAAATCCAACTTTAAATGGGAGCTGTTATGATTGATCTGACAGCATAAAAAAGCTATTTTGACAGCTGAATTATTAGTATTATTAATATATTACAGGACATATTAACCACAGAAGATCAGACCAGGGCTGCCAGAACACATCATTCATACATTTAAACCTAATTAGCGGTATACTACACAAGGCACAGTGGACCTTAATATAAATAAATAAAATGAAATAAATGATGAAAACTCATCATGCTGGAATTAGATATACATGACTAATCAGAATGCTTGATGCTAATAATACTCATTATAGTCCTTTGCGTCCTGACGGCCTGTTGGTTATTTAGAATCACCTGACCTTTGTTCAGACTGCCGTTCGGTAAAAGCCTCTCCCATGATGGGAATTTTTTTTTTTACCACAGCAAAACAAAACAAAACAGCTCCATCTAATCTTTGCTGCCAACTGACAATTCACATTTCATAATGCTATTCATTTATGCTCCCTTAGTGCTGTGCTCTGGCTCCTTTAATTTTCATTTAGTGTGTGTGTATGTGTGTGTGTTGGTGAGGATGTAGGATGATTATGTCCTAACCAAATTAAGGTTTATTTGTATTGTGGGTTCTGGTTTGCATTAGTTGCGGGTCTCATCTATCAGGACAAACAATGCAGCAAACTGTGCTGAACAGTCGTGTCAAATTGATCTGAAACTTACGGTACTTGGACACAGCACATCATCAGGCCAGCTTTATATTGCCCTGTATGCAGTTTCTTTGTATGTTGTTGTACCTCTGGGCTCTGAACAAAAGACACTTTCCATGCTATATTATCTGCTCAGGTAGGAATTTGAATAGGGAAAGTAAATCTTCCTAACTTTGAGACTTACATGAAACTTTTTGTGAATTTCTTGCATTCAGTAACCTGGTTACCTGGTTTAAAAACACAATGGTTATCAAAAAAACCAACCCAATGATGCCATAAAACACATTTGCATGTAATGTGCATCCTGCACATTACATACAGTATTGACAAAGTCATTTAATTTGGGTACTTAAGCCTATAAATGCATGAATTGGAAAATGTTTTCAATCATGCCCAAAATACCCTGTTGAATGCATCGGAAGTAAAACTAAAAGAAGGGGAGGGGAGGAAACTGCTTTACATGGTAATGGAATTTTTTTACCCCCTAAGGGACATTGCCATAGGCTTTGATCATTCTGGCTGTTTGAGACTAAAGTGTTTTTTTTTTCATGGTGGAAAGATGAGATGAAATTGAAAATGATGCTGCGTACTACTAGGTGCACATGGAGGCGGTGGGGTTAAGGACTTAGGAGGTGGGTGGGGTGGGGGATGCTGCCATGATTGCTGCTGGATTGTGACTTAAGCCACATCGATTTTGACTGTCAAATGGCATAATGCACAGCAGGTTTAAGCCAATATATCAAGAGAAGTGCAGATTAGATTGAATGACCTGACACGACCTGGCTGAATGAATTCCACTTTGCCAAACTAAGCAGGATACCTGTGAATGGTATCTTGTTGAGAACGAAATCTGTTATGCCATAATGCAGCTGGACTGATGAGGTGGATGAGATAAGCCGGGTTTGGTTGTATTGAGGAGAGGTTTGTGGCAGAATCAATGAGCTTCATCTTTTGTTCTTATGGAGCTCTGATCTTAACTCTTAGTATTTGGTACGGGAAAAGTCACTATGCACTTTGGTGTCATAATACACATGCCAACAAATGATTTTATTGTAAACACAATACAATGGAGGAAGAGTGTTTTCGATGACAATCTATAGCAATCATGCTTTAACAGATAAAACTTGAAATTGCATTCAAGGCCAGTCATACCTGAATACAGCAATCCTTCATTTCAGTTCTAAGCAAATTATTCTGTGACTGAAAAATGTACAATGCAACCACAAGACAATTACAGGGGATGAAAGCAAACCTAACCAAATAAACAAGCCTGGGTGAAAATTAAAGAAGAAAAAAAAGATGCAAGCAAGTCCAACAGGGAAATAAGTCACAGTGGCCTAAAAGCATATATGCAAAATGCACGGCCAAGTTCAAAACAAACACAGACCAAATGGAGTGGATAATGACTGGTGACATCCTCCACTTCATACCACATCTTCACACAGGCGCCACAGACACATATTATTTCTGATAACTACATATTGACTGGTCATTTGCATATGTTTTAAAAAACATTCTCTGGAACTTCAGTCAATGCTGTTATGAATCCTGTATGTGTACTGCTGCAGGTAAGTTCTGCTACATGTTCACACACAACCCTGTTATCAGGGAAGCAAGCATGAAAATAAATGACTAGAGAAAAAATAAATAGAAAAATAAGAAAAACCTGTCTGCAGTGTCCTGATGTACACACCTGATATTAAACTCTGCTTTCAGATGCACCTACAAATACTGACTTGAAGGAGTGAACACATATGTGCACATGTATTTTATGTGACTCTGTAATCATCTGAGCATTTGTCACCCACAGTAGCATCAAGGCCAAAATACCATTTTGCAGAATGCTAAGAGATAGGAATGCTAAGCTTCAATCTGTAAGAGCTTAGTCAAAACAATACAAATACATTCCTGCCACAAATGGACATCGGTTCTTACTCTGACACTATACAAGAAGTTATAGGATAAATTAAGTGACGGAGTGATGGAAACAGACTGATAAAATGCTTTAGTTTAACATGTATATAATGGAAATCAAAATCAATTTCATTCACTCCATTCATCTATGGCATTCTTCATTGCCATAGATTTTACAAATGATTTTGCTAATGTCTGTTTTATCTGGTCTGATAATAAATCAAGTCCTGTAATCAGATGAAATCTCTGTCATCTACTGTCCCACTATGAAAACATGATCAGAACAATACGCTAGGGTCAGGTTGGGTTGGGATGAGGTCAGACCATCTGTGAGGATAACAATGAACAGAATGCAACTAACCAAAAACTGATTCTTCCAGACTGAGCAGCGGGCTTTAGACATTATTGCTTTGTATTGTTATCTTGTCATGAAATTAGACATTATTTATGAACTAAACTCACAAATTATTATGACAACAAAACAGAAGAGACACAATGTGACTATACAATCAGCTGCTAATGTAACATCCTATAATGTAATGTGGAGCTTAATTAAGGACTGTTGCTTATATTGGACAGGGACATGGACGCTGTGTCTGTGTGTGTGCAAGCGGTTCCTTTATTCAGTATTACGTACAGTAGATAAAAATAACACCTATAACCATGACAGCTTAAACTCCTATTCATGCCTCAACTCATCTGATGGCTGAGGGGGTCAACAACACGTCTTGTTGTGACTTGCAGCTTGTCTCTCAACAAGCCAAAATACCTGGAACACTGAACAGTCTGTTAGAACTAAAGAAAGATGAAAACATCTCTGTAAACTCAAGCAAGTCCACTTCTTTTATTTTAACACTTGAGCCCTATGTGAACAGAATTAATTCAGTGTTACCATGGGACTGCATGTGATTGAGAAATTACCCCTCTGCATATGTGTTTTGTGCTGCTCACAGGGATGGGAAAATAAAGTCTGTGCCATTCTTGAATCTACTGACATTAACCCTGTTCATTATATTACTATTAATAGACTGCTACATTATAACTGATGTTCCTTGATGCATGCTGCCATGCATAGCCACCATCTGATCATAGTTGGAGATTTCAGAGACTTCTGACAGATTTAAGCTGCTCTTTTTTTCCCCATTCATTGCAATGGAGACATGAGCATCCTGTTTTAACACCACATTTACTGTCTACATTTACTTGTAGGAGAGAAACTACAGAGTAATGACCTAAGGTCAAAAATGTTGATTCAACTTCATACTTTACAGTTTGCAGGATTCACACTACATTGGGCAGCAGTGGCTCAGTGGTGAGCAGGGTTGTCCAATAACCGGAAGGTCGGCGGTTCGACCCCAGCTCCTCCCTAGTCATTGTTGTGTGTCCTTGGGCAAGGCACTTTACCCGCATTGCCTCCAGTGCACTCACTGGTGTATGAATGCGTATGAATGAATTGGCGGTGGTCGGAGAGGCCGTAGGCGCACCTTGGCAGCCACGTCTCCGTCAGTCTCCCCCTGGGGAGCTGTGGCTACCACTGGTAGCTCACCACTGCCACTGTGTGAATGTGGTGTGAAAGAATAATGCATCTCAATGTAAGCGCTTTGAGTGCCTGCCCAACAGAGCAGAAAAGCGCAATATAAGACCAATGCATTATTATTATTATTATATAACCTCCACAATCGCTTCATATTACTAATATCCTTTAATACTGGTCCTATACAAACAGAGCTACCATGATTAATGACCTGTGGCCCCTGGTAACCACAAACGAATAGTGGTATAAACATTTAACTAACCAAAACGAGACTGAAGGCAGGTTTTGTTGATATCTAAATCCAGCTATCAACCAAATGAGGTGTTTTTTTTCATGAGGACGTGTTGGAGGTGCTTGTGTTGAATAATAGAGTGGTGACAAACAGCAGGGCTAAAAGTGACAGAAAACAAGACAGTGACAGAAGAAAGTGACAGAAACAGAAAAAGTGCTCAGAGTTGCAGGCAGCAGTTCAGTTGACTCGATTTCCACATCTGCTGATGTTATTAGAAGTGCAGCAGTAGCATCTTCACATGAGACCAACAGACATCAAATGAAAAGCACATAACTCAGGTAATACATGCAACAGCTATTCCTGTCTTCATCAGAATGATCACACATGTTAGATATGAATAACATGTCAACAGACATCCCAGCTCTAATCAGTCCCATCCCCCCTCTTTATCTCCATACTTTCCACCATTAGCCACATAGCAATCAGTTACATTGCTTCACTTTCTCTGCCATCACTTGATCCTTTGAGCTGATTTCCTCATACTGCTCTGTGAGCTGTTGTTCCACCCACACCATTACTATTCAGAATAATTCAGACGTTACAATTCAACAGTTGCCACGCTGTCTAATGATATTGTGCTGATTGAAATATCACAGCAATTGCGAGGTGGGAAACGTTAGGCTTGGGGTTGTAAGGAACCTCGGAGAGTGTTAAGCATGATTGTGAAGGGGAATGGGAACAACCTTCTCTTCACACAATAACAGAAAGTACATGTTTTGCTCAAGAAAAGCAGCAGAGATATCATTGCCCTAACTGCAACCTCATCATTATAAGCTGCCCATTTTCCTTTTCTAAGCTTTCTACTTGACTGATCTGAACTCATTTGTGTTTTTTTTCCTGTCAGTGTCAAATTAAACTGCACATCCAATTTAATAAGGCCGCCGCATCTACCTCTCATGGCACATAAAGCATGGAAGACCTCTATAAATCACTAATTTCACTGATGAAAACTTTGCTTTCGACATAAACTGCTAAGCTATTACAAAGATGAAAGCAATGGGGGGAGAGTTCACATGGCTCCTTGCACTTTTTAATTATGACCCAAATTCAATTACTTTGCAACCTCATACTTTACAGGGCCACAGGAAATTGCTCCAATCAAGTGACAGCACTTGTGATTAAAACATGTTCTCTTTGTAACACATAAATGCTCCAGTTAAAGGCTCACAGGAAATGGCGGATAGTTCAGAACAACAGGAAACATTCACCCTCTTGTAATTGTGTAATTTATCATATGTCACCAGCTTACATCAAAATGTTACATGCGTAGTTTACAATAACAGGCTCTGTTATTCTGCTGCTTCCAGCACATGGGGGCAGATTGTCTGCAGCATACCAAAGCTGCTGACAATCCAACAAATGGCCTCATGTAACATTACTCATCTGCATTCTAGCTTAAACGCATTGCTTGTTGGGGGTTGGGGGGGGGGCACTTCATTGTTATCATATTTTGGATATAAAATTCACGTAATGCTCGCTTTATTGGAGTGCAGTGCAGAGGTGGATGAGGAGGACAAAATGCTGGATGGGTTTGATAATAAAAAACTTTCTCAACTCCAAAACATAATTAAACTAATGATATTTAATTGTGTGCAAAGTTATAAGTTGATCTTAATGAAAACATCCTGAAAAGGGTTAAACCAGCGAAGGGCCGCTTTATTACAAACAATTCCACATCTGACCTGTCTGATTTCACAAACAGAGGGCTTTTAATCATAAAAGTTGCAGTAACATTAACATGACTTCAAAACTTTGACCAATAGCAGTTCATAATATTAGCCTGCTTCTAATGCTTCAATTAAATGTATATACAGCCTTGGTCATAGTTTCATATAGTTTAATTGTGTTTTTCTGGCTTCTCTTCTGCTAATCATGTTTACATGCACAGATGGTTTTCTATAGAAGTCGTCTATAGAGGAATATATGCATTCATACCCCTTTGTTGATTGAGATCAATAAGTAACTGCATTCATCATGAGACAGTCCATATTTCAGCAGATGGCACCTAAAATCTCTATAGCCTTATGATGTATTGTGTTTCTGGTGATGAGTGTCTATTAAATGTGCTTGGTTACTATGCAGACGTCTGTGTACACAAAACCTCCATGCACAGACATTCTGAACCTAAAAAAAAGAAGAGTGGATTTTAAGTAGGTTACAGTATATGGTGGTAATTGCTGTGCATTTCTATCATGTCTGTGTTCTCTTTATGCTCAGGCTCAAATTAGGCTGCCTATTTATTGTGTATTAAAAGGGAATATGTGAGTGGTATTTACTTGAAAACCTTAGCCACGAGGTTGTATAAAAGAGATGTTTTCCATGTTTAAATAGAAAGCACGAGGGAGTGGGTGTTAGGCTGAGAGCTTGAAAAGCAGCATCAATGTGAATATGATATGATTTGGGTTTAGTGAGAAATACTGACTAAACCAAATATTAAGTTGTAGCGCTGCATGATTTGTGTTTTTCTTTTGGAAGGTCTATACCACTCTTATGCAACAGATTACATTAATCCTGATTAAGATGTTTATTTCATTTCATTTTATGACTGTTTTTATTCATTTATGTTTTGATTTTAAACCAATCATGACCCTATAAATCTAACTATGAACAACTACCTCTCAATTCATCATTCACATCACTCTTCCTCAATGTGTAGCAATAACTAGGTCGTCGTTTACAAAAGGGTTTAAATAAGTTAGATTTTACAAAACACAATATATTTTAGAGCAGCAAAGGCTAGGAGACACAAAACAATGTTCGAGTATTGGAGGCTTGGTTGCCGATTGATTGAGGATTGTTTATTTGAAATATGCTGGTATTTCGCATGAATAATCACATAAGCTGCAATCATGTGGAACAAATCCATGATCAAATTTCCGCTTGCTCCTGTGAGGGTAACTTTATGTTTTATGCACAAATCCCTATTAATGTTGACATCTTTCACAGGAAAATGACTGAACGGTTTTCATCAAGATCCTTTTAGGCATTTGGTGGAAAAAAATACAGTTAATTACAGTGAGAAAGAGACTGACTCCCACAGCTCGACTATTTTGCAGTTATTAATAAATAGCTGTGTTTATACTGCAAATTTTGTGCCACACAAATGAAACTCATAACATTGTGAAGTAACAGTGTGTGATAGCTGAGGGTCAGTTTTGGAGTAACAAAATATTCTTGCTTTGCTTTCTACGTCCATGACATCTTGACGTATTTATGTCATCACAAAATCCCCACCGCTAATTGAAACATGTATTGCATGTAAAATATTTGTTTCTATTTTTCATGCACATTAAAATGTCCGTGCACAGAGTGCGCTAAATTATATTAATGCTCATTCTTTAGTCATATGAAAACGTCTCGCCGAATAGATAAGACCCAATCTTTCAGTTGATTAAATCTCTGCAGCCAATCTGAAAGCAGCAGGACCAGTATGTTTGTTTCCAATTACAACCTCTAATTTGAGGGATGTGCTGGATATTACCAAAACAGTGCCCAATTACACTCACCTCATGTGGGTACTGTGATTAAATTTTATGCAACTAGGGGCTGCTGCTTGATGACGCATTCAACATACGCATCAGTTGTTTCACTCCTTCCAAGGGATTCTCCCATACTGCAGCCCTCACAGCAGACACGTGTCAGCAGTGGAAAACTTGATGTGAGGAAGCCAAATTTGTTGAAATATTCTAGATTTTCAAAACATTTAATGCTTGTGCTCTGACCTTGTAGTGAAAACCCACAGACATGAGGAAATTTGTAAACTTGTCTTATTAAATCTATTTATGAGCCATGCTTTTCATGTATGTATCTCACTGGTTCTGCTGATTTACTTCACTGCAGTCTCCTTGCCTACTGACGTCAAAGCCATTTTTTAGCTTGAACTGAGTGCTAAATATTGTTCAGCCAGTGACATGCACTTCCCACACTGCCTACATGTGCCAATCAGTAAAAATAAAATAAAATTATTCAGTGAATACCAGATATACTTCATTGTTTGAGCATTTGATTAAATGTGGCAGACTTTGGTGCGTCACATGGTCTAATCAAAATCAGTATTACTCATTTTTTGGGCCCACGGTGCTGTACAAGTCATTAAGTGCCTTGCCTGTGTGGGAGTGACTTCAAGAGGCCTGTCCTTGCCTTTGCCTGCCTCATGGTAATAAAGATGTGCAGTGGTGCAGAAGCATGCATATAGATGTAGACATATGTAGGAAGGAACATGATTTCGCTGCCTTTTAGCAGTATTACACTTTTATGTTCTGGTACTTTGTGAATTAACACACCCTGCCTATCTCTCTTTTATATGTCCAGCAGGTTCAAGCAGCTCACTGACAAGATGACACTGATATCACATCTAAAATCATGTTCACAGCCTTCATTTGAAGAGAGGTGTGAAGACAGGATCCTCAGCAAAAAAAAAAGAGAAAAGGGACAGAAAATCATTTGTGCTTTACATTTTGAAGTGTACCAAAAAGCAGCAGCACTGGGGCCATCTGAACCAATGTTAGATATTGTGAACAACCTTTTTGCATGAATTCCTCTTATGCACCAGACATCACGTACCCCATTGACTGCCCGGGTGGACGGCTACTGTGAGCTCTCGGACACTTTCTACCTGTACCGTGACTGAGCTCAAACCAACAGCAGCCCTCACAGTGTATACACCTGGTGGCAGCAGCAGGTTGTTACAGGAACACTGCACCTTTATTCTGTGTACCTTTAATATAAATGTCAGTGTTCCCATCAATAATATACCTACTGTTCTACCAGAGCACATTTCAGTCCCTGATAGTTGCAGTTTTTAGGCTAGATACACGCTTACATCGAACAAAATCATATAATGTCTTACAAAGACAATAGTTGTAGTCAATGTTACTGTGTGTGGGGGGGAATGTTTTACTTTTTATTTAAAAAAAACTGTCTAAATAATTTAAGAGATACTGTCTCGCCAGGAGAATGAAAAGAAATGTGAAGAATAAAAATATGACCTGCAAGTGTTTTACTTATTTTGCCGTAAGAAAAGTCCTGAACTCTTTGTACCGTCTTCCTCCTGAGAATTGAAGCTTTAGTTTGACACAATTTTTAACAAATGATCCACCATTAGGGAGGTCACATTAATTCATCCCTTAGGGAAAAATAACCAGGAGAT
The DNA here is from genome assembly GCF_900634625.1 of Parambassis ranga. Classification (NCBI taxonomy): domain Eukaryota; kingdom Metazoa; phylum Chordata; class Actinopteri; family Ambassidae; genus Parambassis; species Parambassis ranga. The sequence goes on from NC_041042.1 coordinate 12,266,404, forward strand.
AATTGCTCTGCAGCTGTTATACTAAAATCTTAGCACACCTCTCGTAAGACTTTAACCAATCAGGACAAAGCTGTGACATCACAGATTTGTTTTTCAGTCTATGCAGCCGGAGAAAAGCAGCTGCAGCAGCTGGCTCAGAAACCTGCAGGTGCTTTGCTCAAATGAAGTTTTAAAGTCATGTGACGTGGTGACAGCCTGCAGCGCCGGCTCAAGTCAAGCAAGGTTTCTCTCTGACATGTATTGTTTAAGACCAGCATGCAATGGTGTGCAGCACCTCCTAAAATTGAAAGGATTTAATAGCAGACACTGCCATTTTGGACAAAAGACGCCATCTTGGAGGCACACTCTCCACAAAAGATGTCAAGAAATGAGGAGAAATGCCATCCATTGCTCTGTAGTCAGTGGTGGACACCAGTCACTGAGTGAGCCTTTGATTTGGAATCAAACTTGTGAACTTCTGAAAACAGACCATGATTGTCTGGAGGTGTAATTTCTTAAAGGAAAATGTGACGATGATGGATGGGTTAAAACATGTCGAATCATTTTTGCATGTCCGACATAAACAGTGTAAACATGCTGTCATGAACGACAAACCCTGCTGTGTAACATCAAATCAGTGTGTGTGTGTGTGTGTGTGTGTGTGTGTGTGTGTGTGTGTGTGTGTGCATGCTCCCAATTTCACGCAAATGAAATGAATCTTCTGTCATTCAACTGCAATGAAACTGGGCCAGGGTGACTGACATGCAGCACAGCAAAGAAGAAAACCTTGCTGTGAATAGGCAGTGAGAACACTCTTCCATGAAAACTTTATGTAACTAGGGGGAAGATGAAAGGAATAACAACTCTATTTTGCCATATCTTTTGTCATTACAAATAACAGCTCAACAGTTTGTCCCTCTAATTTGCTGGGCGTGTTTCCAAGACTAGAGAGAATCTAAGTTTAACCCTTGTGTCTCAGAAAGGCCAAAATGTAAACCTTTTCTTCTTATTAAAGTGAATGAAGTGTGAATGCACACCTTTGATTTGTGGTGGGAAATTTAAATCATTTTGAAACCTCATATTCAAGAAAGATACACTGTGGTGTTATTGTTCATGAAAGAATGGAAACATTTGGAGTTGGTTCAGTTATTTAAAGTACCGAATTTAACTATCCTGAAGAATGCAAACATGAGAGAGCTTTGATTACCTTCTTTGTGGTGCTGAAATTGTTTTTTTTTTTTTTTAATAATTTTATCCCTTCGGATTTCTCTGCCTTCTAACAAATAAAAGCTACACTACCAGCAAACGTTTGAACACAGCTTCTCATTCACTGGGTTCTTTTCTTTTCTTTTTTTTTTTTAGATTAATACTGAATCAAATAAAAATATGATAAACACATATGGAACAATGTGGCTACTTTGCCTTCACTTAGCAGTCCGACCTAAACCATATCAGTTTGGTTAGGTTGCGTGCAGTGATGACCAGGTCATCAGATGCATGGGTGTGTTTGGGGGTCCTGTTGATGGTCCACAAAGCACAAACCACATGGGATGGCATATGACTGCAGAATGGCTGTGGTAGCCATGCTGAGAATTAAAAAAAAAAATCACCAACACAACATGATGTAGAAACATCTTTTCTGCTTCTGAAAGGAGATGGTGGGTAAAACTAATAATATCAACTTTGGACTTATCAGACCAATGTACAGATTTCCACTGGTCTAATGTCCTCGCTTGTGTTTCTTGGCTAATGCAGTCGTAGCTTCTTTGCTGCAATCCAACCATCCAAAGTCCTGATTCATGCGGTCTCTTCTGAACAGTTAATCCAAGTCTAGATTGCTGTTACTTTGTGGTTTCTAAGAATGATGATCTTCTCCTCCTGGGGTTTTCCTCATGAGATCCAGCTTTTGATTGTTGTCATGACTGCACTTAAGGAATTGTTCTAGTAGTTAATAGTTCTCAAAAGTTCCCAATTGACCTTCATCTATCTATTTAAATGAAGAAGAAATCATTAAATGAGAATGTGTGCCCTTGTGTACTATATGGTAGCATGGTATTGTGTACAATTAGCATGTCCCCATGCATTTAACCCTGGCATGTCATTTTATGGCAACGCAATTCAAACCCTACAAACACAGTATGTAATGATGCCAGAAATACAAAATGCATTCTAACAACAGACTGTGTGTCTTGGCGTGTTACTCATGTCCTCCCTTCAGGATGCCAACTGGCCGCTTATCAGAGGGACAAAAAAATCTTAAAAGAAATTGTGTTGCAAATTTGAGGTGGAGAACTTATAAGTAAAGCAAAGCTTCTTCAGAAGCAATTTAAAGGGTTTAAATCATCCTCCTATAGATTTGCACTTTTGGAGTAACACATTTCTAATGGGCATAATCCATATAGTCAAATAGTCTGTCAATACTACATCATTATTGTCTCTTTCAGTTGTCATGAGATTCACAACTATTTTTAGCTTTAGTCCTGGCACAAGCAGCGGCTTGCTTTTCCCAGCTGGGCTCAACACTTCATGATTCAGTCGGTTGGTGGGCACCAGAAAACACATGGCTCTCTTCAGAGACTGCCCTCCATACTGGGCTGCTTTACATTCAGCTCCTGTGCTCCGGGAACACTCAAGCATAGTTTAGCGGTAAGGACGTGAAACCCATAAAACACGTTCAGTCCCAGAGAAGATTTATCATCAGGCTCCCTCTCTGCTGCTGCCAGCAGTAGATTACATGTCAAAAGTGGCACAGTGAGCAGATATTTCAGGCAATAAGTATGGGTGGAGGGAGAGAAGGACTCGAGAGTGATATTGCTTGGTCTTGCAGAGAGAAGGGCTCAGGCTGACCCTTGATCCTATTGTTCTTAAGAGTGATGGCTGACCATAAACCTGCCTGACATCATTGAGGTGAAATGTAGCAACAGGGGAAGCAAAACAGATTACAGGCCTGGGGTATATATACCCAGTATGGAATCTTCTTGCAGATAGAGCACAGAACTGCAGAGGTGGTTGCCATTCTGGAACTCTTGCACAGAGGTTATGAGCCAATGGCAAAAATGTTAATGTCACTCATATCATGGCAGACAGTATTTGATTTAACGGAAAACCAATTCTGCTTGAGGCTAGGTGTTCAGACACAGACTATGTAGTCATGATTAATATAAAAATAAAACCACTTTCCTCAAAGATAGACTTATCAATAAGACAACAGACACGCACTTTATTGAACCACGGTGCATGTTGTTGACCTGGATAAACAGAAATCTTCCTGCACACAAACCAAACAGCATCTTAATGCTGCAGTTATTATTATACACATTATGTCTTTATGTAAGTACAGGCTTACAGTACTGTCTGATGTAACAGTGTGTGAGCTCTTGCATGTGACTGGAAAAAATACTTCAAAACATCCAATTCAAAAAGAGTCGCCCCATTTCCTCAAACATTCAACACAGACCAGTCGACATATTTAAAATTCTCACTGAAAAAACAGTGTACTTGAGGGTGCAGAAACCAACACATATGATGCACAATCATTTACGTGTTAGCTTTTAAAGTTGTGTGTGTTTCATAATTTGGATTTCTCAGTTGAATAAAATGTTAATTGTTCTTAACTGAAAGACCAACAACACATTAAGGACAGATAATGAGCTCCATAAATGCACCCTACCTCTCCTTAAAATGGTGCAATAAGCTTCAGCTGGCACTGCTGTGGGAGCAGCAATAAGGCCGCGGTTTGTTTATTCTCTGCTTCTGTGGAAATCCTTTGGCTTGTCACTTATCATCAAAGGTAGAGGGCTCCTTGCACAAATGATCTTTGAGAAGCTGTGCTGACTCATGCATTTGATGTGCAGTGACAACATTGCAGTTCTAGTATTTCTCCTGCTCCCTGAAGCTTTCATGGATATCTCCTGTCTGTCACTTCATATTCAGCAAAGAGGCACCCATGGCCATATGATCTTGAGGAATCACAGTTGACAACATATTGTCATGCCATATTTTTTTTTCCCATATATTCAAAACTTACGGGGCGTTTAACAGGTGGTACCGTTCAACATGCATTTACATCATACATCTGTGTTTTAGGCCTTGTTCTTATTTTTTATTTTTCCTAATCTAGCATGGACTAGAATGACAGGTTCAATTATTTCATCATCTGTCACTGAGTGTTTGAAATTTCTGATGAAAACATAACCACTGTTCAAACAATTTTAAATGCGGTGAAGGTGTTCAATGCAACTCACGCTACAAAAGAGACAAAAGTTCAAATATCTTTGTACTAAAAAAAGAAAAAGAAACATCAAAGTGATAGTTTTATGCCCACGGGACAAAGCATAAAACGTTAAATCCATTCACAAACTAAAACTAATATTTCTGAAGAGAGAAACCCATTTAAATGCTCCGACATGCTGCTTAACACTCCATTTAGCTCAGTGACACTGTATTAAGTAAAATACACTAAGAATAGCAGCTTTGAACACTATGATAAGAAGGGAAGCTTTAAGAAGTTTCTGTAGATGCACCTTGATAAAGAAAAGTCATTTGATTTAACAGTTTTTACAATGGGTGGGAACAGATATATTGCACATTCATATTATCATCGTTTTATCGTGTTAAATGAAAAAGATTATTTTTAAAGCTACAGTGATGTGCTAAACGTATGTGTCCCCCTTGTGGCAATGGGAGTAATTACAGGTGCCAGTGTGTGCAGCTGAACTCGCTCCTGATGTGTCACAAAATTATAATTGTTTCAAGAACTAAGCTAACTAAGCTCGCTGCGAAGGGAGGACCCAATTGCTGGAGTAGACTGTTAAAGGTGACCTACTATTTAAAATAGATGTGTTAACAGTGGAAATGCCTTGATCCTAATTTTATAATCCGGGGACTGCAAACCAGAATATGATCATTTCAATGCCAATGCTAAATGTTTTTATAATACTTCTAAACACTGCAATGTGTGAAACCCAATTAAAAAACACTTTGATAATATCACTGCAAATGATGTGAAAATATGGTAATAATTTGTCATATTTAAGTCATATATTTATGAACGTATCAGACTAATGTGTTCCAGCATAAGCCTTCAGTCAGACTGCTAATGAAAGCCCATTTGTTGTTTTTGGCAGAGCACCAGGCCGCAAGGTCATCCAGAAGGGTCTATCCACCATAAATTCTTCATCTCATTTATCCTACTTCTCTTTCGGCATTATGAAGATTTGAATTGGATTTAACTTCATGCTGTTACTGCTAATACAATGAATGATATACCAAAGACAAAACAATTTGTCATCAATCACACCACAACTGGTCTCAGGTATTAGTTCATCAGAGACGGCAGGGAGCACTCTGAACATGACGGTCTCTTCCTGTGGTGTAATTCTGTTGTTTGGCATTCAGCCAGTTGGGCCTGGTTTACTGTTGTGTGAACCTGCTTATGTAAAGCCGTGTTTCATGTCACTCTAATTTCAGTGTTAATCCCCAGGTGAGTGATTTTAATGGTGTTTTTTTGGCATATTTTTTATGATTTCATACAAAAAGTCAGCAAAATTATAAAAAGTAAGTAAGGATTTATGAATTTAAAAATCAAATGGTATGTTCATTTGGCTGTTTAGAGCCTTATACTGACAAAGGCATGTCTTATAGATACAAGTCCAGGTCTAGTTCAAGGTCCTGTCAAACTGTCATTTTGTTATTTGAAAATACTGTGTTGTGCCTTTACTTAGGGAAAAATAGATAATAATAAGCAAAACAATAAGCACAATGTTTTCCCAAACTACAAGATGTCTGTTTTCCTCAAGGACATTCCACAATTGTTTGTCATACACATAACTATGAGTCACACAAACCAATTTGACACTAAAGGTTTATCACTAAAAAAAAGTTTGGGTCTTCTGTTATTCTCCTACTATTGACATTTAGCCTTCTCTATCATACTTAAACTAAACCCTGACAACTGCTTGTGTGTCCTCATACAGGTTCCTCATCAATGCACCAGATCAGCTGCTCAGAGCTCTTCACGGCTGAATGATCTGCCTGGACCCATCACTGACCATCATCCTCTCGCTTCCCTTTTTTCTTTTGCTCAGTATCAATCCAAACATCCCTCTGTCTCTTTTGGTCCACTGCCTTTCTTTCCATTAAATACCATACCCGCAACCGCAGCAATGTAATCCACCGCAACATACAGTGCATCAGCATAGCAATCAATCACGCCAGCTGTCCTGCCACCTTTCGCACTCCAGAAGTGCAGCTGACATGCGAGCCGTCAACTTACTGTCGTTCACTGAACCCCCCCGCAGAAACCAAGGTCTGAAGGTGCAGTCAGCACCTACGCACAATTCGTTTTGTTCTCTGACAAACCACCACGCTATGATGCAGAGACTGAAAGTCTGGTTTATTTCCACATAAGCCATTAAGACAGTGGGTAATGAAGCTATACAGCTTACACCGCCCAAGCTTACAGAGGCTATTAAGTGGATGAAGTATCAAACTGAGCAGAAATCTTTTTTTATTTATTTATTTTTAAATAGCACATAGTATTTACAGTGACTCTAATGCTTTCAATTATCTAGTCAATCTGTGCAGGAAGGTGAGATTTCACAAGGCAAGCCACATAATGACATCCTGATGAACAGCAATCAGGACGTTACATAAGCCAACATTCTGTTTTCTCAGTACAGCTGCTGCATTATTGATTGAAAAAGTTAACTGTTGAAATTAAAGCCCCACAGCTATGCAACTAAATCTTAATGGAAAAATTATTAAACTCTGAACACCCATTATTTAGACAAATATTACAAAATTCATAGGATTTACATCTTCTGTGCATATTAATGAAAAATAAACATGTGATTCTCAATGAACACTATAGTACTTGGGAATTAACTTTTTTGAAGCCCTGAGTTGGACATTTTGACCGGAAGCCATCTTGGTTTTGGAGCATGAATGCCCCACATTTAAATCAGATGGTGAAAGTGGAAGGGAGTGAGGAGTAGAGCAGACTGTGAACATGGAAATCTGAGTAGTGACCTTTTTAATTACCCGTTTCCTAAAGCACACCCTGCTTCACCATCTATTTTACAGTCAATGTAACCATATGCTATATTAGAGATGGCATAAAACTACAAAGAATCGCAGAAGCTGTCACCCTGGCTGCATTAGCAATATGCGATATCACTCCAGCAAAAAATCAAAGAACTGAAAGAGAAAGAAAAGAGCAGAAATTCTGCAGTAGGATGTTATGAAAGCTTTGAAAAATATGGTTTGTATAACTTTTTTGTGTTTTTGTATATTTATGATGGGATTGATGTAGTTAGAGAAATGTAGCGATGTAGAGAGAGAATCCTTTGAAATATTTTGCCTTCAAGGAGTCCATGGCCTGAAAAGTTTGAGAGCACTTGGTAATAGCACACATCAGTATATAACAACTAAACATAATACACAGTGCAGAACATGCTGTGAGCTTCTTTAGCTAGGAATAGCAAATACATTTTTTGGAAGAAGTGCAAATATAACAGCGCGTTATTCTAATATATTACAAGATCCCTAATGTACAGCAGCTGAGTTGTGGTTATGTAATGACCTAAAATTTCTGCATAGCTCTTCAGTGTGAGGCGTAGAGCCACAAGTGAGACATTTCCGTAATGGTCTCAGTGAGCCGAACGCATCAAACAGTGGACCACAACTCTGTGACCTTCCTAACCCTAACCCTAACCCTAGCTGTAACCCTAATGCAGAGCTAGGGTTAGGTTCTAGGCCATCGTGAGGCGTAGAGCCTGAAGTGAGACGTTTCCGTAATGGTCTCAGTGAGCCGGATGCATCAAACATTGAACCACAACTCTGCGACTTTTTAACTGTAACCCTAACCTCAACCCTTGTTTTGAACCTAGCCCTAACCCAGCAGTGCTAAGCACAACTGCCTCTTGTGATAGTACATTACTTTTTTTTCACTATTGGAATATATTTTTTTTTTTAGCTCTTTATTGTTGTCTTGTGTCTGTGTGGCAGTGATGGACTAGAGAAGCTGGTAATGGCATATGCTGCAGCCTCCCAATTTAAACTAGGATTTGCCAAAGTAAGAAATGTTACATCAAGAATGTTAACACGTTGGAGGACTCATATTTAATAAAAGCAATAGTACAATGGGAACGGGTACTGTTCCAATTATTGGGTGCTTAATATCAACTTGTCATTGTGAGAGCCACAAGTGCAAAATACAGAGCTGTGCAGCTCATATCCTATCATCATATCAAATAACTAACATTAAATATTTTTACATGCCTTAAGATGATTGTAAACACATTCATCTATAAGGTTTGATAATCAAATAAATAAAAGTTTAGAAAGTTTGCAGTGAGGGTCAGTCGCCTTATTCTGCATTATTAATATTACAAGCAAAACAAAAAGAAAGCAGGTTAAATTTGTATTGTGCTCTACTTAAATTTCTTATGACCCAGTCAAGCCCCCCCTCTGTATAATTTATCTCACATTGAACCTGTAGATGTACACACACTGCATACAGATATAGTAAGAAATCTAAGCCAAGTTCTTAGTTTTCAAAGTTGTTGCTCATACAGACTCACCTTGACAAGAAAGTAATCCTCTCACACAAACACAGACACACACACACAGAGTCATGCACCAATACACAAACCAGTTCCTGTCTGTAAGTCTCAGGTGACAGAATACAGCAGGAAGATGTTAATAATGGTTGACATCAAAGGGCCATTCCTTCTCTTACAATGAAACTGCAGTGAGATTTGTAAGCTATGTTCACACCTCTGGGAACAGTTGATACAAGCACAGCAGATGAGCAGGGGTTACAGGGGTCAAATGTATACAAGACACTGGTCAGGCCCATTTGCTTCTGTTCAAAATAGCTGGACATATGAATTATATTACATCACAGGACTTTTGTATGTTGACTTGGGCGGTGTCAGGGTATACCACTGAAATTCTATAGGTATGGATATTAAAAAACAGTGACAACAACAGTGGTGGGACAGTCAGGCGCCAGTGGGCCTTTCTTTTCAAAAAGAAAAATGCCTCTGCAACATGGTTAAATGAGAAATAGCTATATTAGTAGATTGCACCAAGCAGACTTGTTAAAATAGTGATTAATCAAGGAGTCTGGAATGTATTTCTAGTAACTCCAAAATGGCAGTAGTCATCAACAGAAAAAAAACTCCAGTCCCACATGGTAATTGGACTTGAGCTTTGAAGTAAATACCCTGTAAGCAAGACTCACTATTCAACCATAGTGGTAAAGAATTCCGGCAACTGTGGCAAAAATGAGAAACAAATCAACTCAACATTTTATTATCTGCACTTCCACCAGCTTAAAATAGTCAGGACTTGCTCTGAACCAAAGAAGAATAACCTTACGCTTCTCTTACCCATGCATCAAAGTGATACGACATTTATCATGAAGAATAGAAAGTCACCACTAAAGCAGGGAATCTGCTAAAATCTGCCTGTTGGTGATACACACTGATAACACTAAGAAAAACACTTGCACCAGTGCAACAGAGGGGAAGCCAGTTTAGATGGTGAAACACTTAATATGCAGGTAGAGAGGTAGGAGTGAATGCTCTCTCCTCTCTTACATTTAAAATTAACGGTTTGTTTAAGATTTAAAAATCTTTTAAAATAAAATCTTTATAGGATGCAAATGTGAATTTGTGTTGGACCTAGCAGATGAATTCAAATTGGAACAGTGTCATTTGTAAAATCTGGAAACATTATTAAGTGTTTAGAAGACATCATCTGACTCACAAAACTGGAAAAGCAGTCTAGATTGTTCTCAGCTCATAAACTAGAAGTATGTTGATTTATATTTGATATAAAATAATACAAATGAGCTGTTAAAGCTACCCATGCCATTAAAGGTTTTTCTATACTTTGTTGATGGGGTTTACTCCTGCTTATTTCTAATGTGTAGCCTCAAGGCATGATGAAAATGTGTTTAGTGCTTAACTAAGCTTATAAACATACACTATGTACGAAGGACAACATAACCATCGACTTATGATTGAATCAGAATAAAATGAAATACATGATGAAGCTGTTAGATGAGACTTGCAGATCTGGCAGCCTCATATATTATACATCACATGATTAGTGAGTGGGGCATAACATGCTGAGAAGTGACTGGACGTATCATATAATAAATATGTACAGTAGCACAGATTTCCATCTGCCACTTGATAATGCAGACACTGTGCACTTGTTTTTTCTGTGTTTAAAGACAGTTCACTAGCCAAAGTGCCCGTGGCAGCTTGACCTTCTGCATCAGACTGATGCTTGAAACAGTTTCACCTGTGATGATCCCCGGCATGCCTCACTGCCTGAATACTGAGCAAGCTTCAAAAGAGCATTTGATGAGTTACAAAGGCATTTGCCAGGGGAGATATCCAGATGCCAAATATTGCTCAGAGGACAGGTGCATCTGCTTCACTGAAGCACCGTGTAAGTAAACAAAGCAATGACAAAGAGAGTGGGAGGAGGGAGGAAACACCAGGAAGGAGCACAGTGGGTGGAAGTAGGGGACAGAAGCACAGCGGGGTTGTGTGTGTGGCATCCTGAGTCTCTGTAGAATGAAAGGAACACCTGGGTAAGGAACATGTATGTTCACTGAGGTGCAGCTAGTGCAAAGGCTTTAACAGTTCGGGAGACAAGTCCCCTGACCATTTCACACAACACAAGACCTCTGTCAGCCAGCCTTGACAAGTGAGCAACAGTAAAAATGCAGGGAGCTGTGGACCTTTGAAAGAGGTTAGCATGGGAGAGCTCCAGTAGAACCAGTCTAAGATGGCAGGCCATTGATTTTGTGGAATGCGAGAAATGGCTCAAACTGTAAAAATCCTGCCTCATTTATGATCCCAAAGGAATGTCGAAACTCACTGGACAACGCAAATAAACAGTGAAAGGTCTTTTGGTTCAGTAATGAATGAGGAGAAGGAGATTCCCTTTGCCAGGGTCTGCACCCGAGGCTTTTGGCTGACCAGACCTGTCGACTCCTAATGATGAAAAAGGTGCCATGTGTACAGGCACACGTTGTACATGATGAGGTTTTCATCTGTTGAAATACCTCTGTCAGAGGATTTGCACATGTTGTAATCTAATTAAAGTAGCAATGAAGACAACTTTGACAAAAAACAGTACTTGCAGGAGTCATTATGCGTCAGAGGCTGCAGAGAGGTCCATTTGTCTCGTACTAAGCAGCACCTTGCACTGATATTTAGCCTCCTGCTTCAAATCAACTTAATCTAGTTTCAGATCCTGTGATTGCAGACAAAGCTGGTTATTTCACTATGTTTATTCCCAGAAAGAGACAAGGAAAACCTCGAATAGATAGACATCTCCAATCCTGTGTTAACAAAAGAAAAAATATACATTTACTTGGGCTCAAACTCCTTCTAAGGAGTGATCCTTGTAGCCCAGGGCGCACTGTGTTTTGAGACCAGTTCTTTTAAAGGTACTCTGCATCCAGTCAAAGGTAAATACCTGTGTGACTAAAGTATTTTCAGGAGGAGAACCGCTGAATTTATGATGACACCTAATTTCAGCATGTCTGCTTTTTTCAAGGCAGTGTTGCCTCAAGACCCATTTATTTCTGTTTTTCTTTTGAGAGGAAATGCTTTAGAACACACTTTTAAATGTGCTTCAGCATTCTTTTTTTTATAAAATGTTATTATTTAATGTCATACACTAATACAAAGCTGGTGGTCCTACTTTCAGAAACAAAGCCTTTTGTTTTAGAATTTATCAGTTCATTAATTGATTGCAGTTTTTCCACAGTCCCACCTTGTCCTCTTCCTCTTTCTGTGCTCTTGTTGTCCTCCTCCTCTCCTTCTCTTAAACTCCAGTAATGTCGGAATGTGGCAAGTTTCAATAAAATATGAATATGTATATATATTATTATTATTATATATTACCTTCACTTGTGAAGGCTTCTCAACATAATTAAAGTATTGGATGTTTTTGCCACACAGGCTGCAAAATGATGTTGCAGATCCATCACACTGATGCAGAGGAGGCACATGGACTCAATACAGAAGGTAAGGGTGACAAGACACAGGTGGAAACAATTAGGGCATGGCAGCCAATCAAAAAATAGGGAAAACAACAGGAAGTAATTAAAAGTAATTAGTTTGATTGCTACAAGTATGACACTTCAACATCTAACCAACGCATTACTAAAAAAGTAAAAGCCATTATAAAATATAACAATGCAATACTTACAAACCAGACTACCTCTTCAAATATAAAACATTCTTTAAAAATTCATCAGATTTGTGTCTACTCACATCATGGCTCTCTCTTGATGAATAGTTTCTCTACCTACTTTGCTCTTGTGTTTTATCTGAATCGACAAAACAAGAAAAAAACCAGCTGTTTTGTGGGAGAAGTTATCTGTTGACACTAGCCGATACACAAATTCAAGGAAAATTGAGTTTTACATTGACAGCGGGTTAGATTTAACAAGGCAAACACATTCTTGTTTTCCTCCATATCTTTCCCTGTAGTTATCAAGGGGAATTCATTTAATAAATTGTGCTATCAAAGGAGTTCCCATGCTTTCATCTGCACTAAAATAGGCCCCAGGGGCTGATAGGTGATGGAGGGTTAACGTGAATATGGGGGGGGTCTGTGAAGCTACATCGAGGGGTGTGTAATTGTGATGAAGAGGGCAAAAGCATACTACTGAGACGATGCAGCATGGGTGAAGATGAAGGCTTATGTAAGGACCACATGGGAATAAGCAGAAACGCGGTTCTTTCTAGAGTCAGAGTGTGCCTCTTATGTTATAACGACTTTCTTTAGACTTTTTCTATTGATAGAAAGCTACTCATCCCAGCAAAAGTAAAACACTGAAAACTCTGACAGGACTTTTAGTGACCTCTGGACTCAAACTTCATGCTTCTACAAGAATATTATTGTTGCACATACAAAACACAATGAAACTACTTTTTTTCTAAGCAGAAAGGCATCTGAAGGATGTAGTTTGTATTCATGGTCAACTTTGGGTTCTGACATTTGACGGCCTTGAAGTCTCACTTTCGTCATCTCTCTGGCAGCATCATTCATGCGACAGCTTGGTTTTATAAAGCAATCGACATCAAAGAAACACAGAAGTGCAATGATCACTCTTCAATGCGAAACTTTAATAATTCCTGTGAACCTAAGTTGAAGGGTGAAGCTCTTGACTCAGAAAAGGTGCTGTAATTACTGGGAAATGACACTGAAGCTGAGGGTCTTTTCAGGGTTTTTTCTAAAATTTCAAAATGTATTTTGACCCAAAATCTGAATAAAAAAAAGCTATCAAACATGAAACCAAGTATGGCCTTTTGATGAATTTTATAATGACTTAAATGACCAATAAGTGATTTTGTCATATTTTATGCTTAAATGATTCATAATTCTGAGAAAATGTCATTTCGTAGAGAGCCTGTAAAATAAAGTGTGGCTGGATGCAACCAAAACAATGGTCAACATAATTTTCTCTGTTTTAACAATTTCCTGGATATTTAAAATAAAACCATAAAGTAAAAAAAATTATAAAAGTCATTATCTAATCATTAAGGAGACTTGTACTTTGATTTGAAGTGTTCCTCTTATCACTTCATTGTGCACTCATATGGCACAGACTAACAAGACAGACAGTCAGGGGGCTGTGAGTCAGGAAGTAAGAACAGCGTTGGTGGGTCAATTCCTTGTTGCTCCCACTGGTTTTAGAAGCATTCTGTATGGTAATTTAGTTTGATCAGATTTGTATGTGGGCAGCCTGCTCTATTATCGTCTCTGTAATACTTCATAAAGGCTCAGGAAACATGAGATGTTTAATTTGGATCTATTGAAGGGACCTAAACCTAAACCTATTGGTGTTGTATAACACAAAACAAAAGTAAAAACAAGAAGTTAAAACATGTTAAAATCAATTCTCCTGGGTTAAGGTCAACACATTTTCCACAGTGCATTACAATAAGTGGAATAATAAGCTAGTCAGATGTCTTTGTGTTGAACATACTTGTAAACATGCAGCAGACATGTAGAAAAAAATTATTGTAAATATTAAATCTACTGTGCTGACATGGAAGAACAGTCAGTGATTAGTCTAGCTCTTAAAGAATTCTTCTTATTTACTGTGTTCAGAAAAGTTGAATTTTTCATTACTAAGATGCCGCACTACTGTTCATTATTTAAATGAATGATTATTCAAAAGTAATGACCTTTAGTTGACATTCATTACATTTGTGAGGATGCTCATTGACCTGGAAACATAAAAAGGTGTGGTAAAGTGTCCGTATGTTTCTGTTAAGCCTTACAGTGGCTGTGTTGTGTCTCCAGTGGCTATATGCACATTAATACAAACTACAAACTACATTGCAGCCACAGTGTTGGAGAAGCAGAAACGCTACAGCTCTACAGCGTGTCACCCAATTGCATCACTTCATTCTGTGCTTCCTTCCAACTGGGTTTTCTCTGAAAGTTAAATCTAGTTTTTTCCTCATCTTCCCTGTGTTCCATTATCGTTCCTGCACCTGAAATTGCACCACAGCGTGCGTCACTTTAGAACGGAATGCTGTTTCTGCTGCTTTCAGGTAGTTAACCCATGCTGTGTTCTGCCATGTCAAAGAAGGGTTACAGAGAGCTCAGCACTGTTTGAAGCTAATTTTCGCAGAGGAGCGCTGATGAGCAGCTGGATATTTTTATGTGCTATTAATTACCGCAGTGCTATTATGTATCAGGGTCTTGTCTCCAATCACTAATTTCAAGTACTCATTAAAATATCTGCACGTTTTAAACCCCCTAAAATTGTAGAATTAGACAACTGAGCTCAGGGTAATACTTTAGAAAATTAAATGTTTATTCCATACATCTGCAGAAACCAACAGAAAATGTAATACTAAGATTAGTTAAACACTTTTGCTAATAGAAGAAGAAAACTAATTATACAATGGGTGGGCAGATGTTTTAGAAGTCATGGTCGCTTACTTGGAAGTAAACAAACAGCTTGCCAATTTCAAAACCACAAAGCCAAAAAACTACAAGATCATCCCACAATACCAAAACCTCCACAGAATGCTGTACGATAAACAACTTCAACAGCCTAAGGCCATGCATGTAGTAACAGAAACCCTCGACCTCATATTAAAAATAACAATGCATTTGAATGCAATACATTGTGATATGCTTCTGTATCAATTACCATTTCTAATTAACCACGGATCCATTATCTACTGTTAAGGGAATTATCAGCTATTGAAAGTTAGATGCTGGCAGTAATTGCGTTATTTTATCCCTGGCCGTGGTGGTAGAAAAAAAATAATTCTCTTTACAGTGGTACACCATGGCGATATATATAATTGCCAGTATAATTACTATATTATGAATAGAATCTGCTCTCTGGTTGACATAGCTAAAATAATCTGAACCTCGTGAAAATGCGACTTTTTTCTTTCAATTTGTCACATTGCTCATACATGCAGCACCTTTTTGAACTGCTGGACTGGACATAAGGACAACAATAACTTATAAAGAAGACTAACTGCTGATTTATTTGGGTTTTAGAGAAAGACGGCTCATTAAAGTTGCAAAGTTTTCTGAACTTTGCTTTGATTTTGTGAACACCAGAAGCTCTGAAACCATGTTTCATAATCGTAAGTCCTCGTTTTGATTTGGAGCCTGTGAAATATTTAAACAGGATGTACTCTTCCAGTGTTATGCCCCAGCCACATTCTTCTCTTTTAAGTACAGTGTACAGGGTCTCGTCATAGCTTAAGAGGCAACGGGAGGCCTGTGAGAAAAACATACTTTCTGCTGTTGGTGGCATCATTTTCATCACAAAGACTCCCACTAGCACATACACGCTGAAGTTAGAACTATTTTCCATCACAGCACGGCCATTAGAGCTCTTGATTAAATCGGTCCGTACCAAGGCCTCTGGAGTAAAAGAAACTTTTATTCTGGTTCCTGAAAAAGTGTAAAATTGCAATATGTGTTCTTACTAATCCTGGGACAGCAGACACATTTTGACTTTTGAGTTTATTGTCATCAAAACTATCCAGAATCAAAGAATATGCTGCTCTGAAGTGAATATGAGCAGCACAATATTCATAGGAATATTCATAGGAATGAATGGACAACTATGAATGTGTGTTAATATCAATGAGTATTGCATCCCAAATGATATCTATTGCCATTCTCTAGGAGACCATTCACACACTAAGTAGGATATTTCATCAACAGGCTGAAAAAAGAAGCACTTCATGCTCAAAGAGTAATTAGTTGACACTCATCTTTGATCCATTTGTACAGATGTAATCTGGTGCAGAAATGAACATTATTCTCACACAAGGATGACTGGCGTCTATCTCACTTGCATCTACAGTAATAACCTCCGATGCTGGAATATCAGATTAAATCACTCTTTGATCCCTTCACTTTGTTCCAAGTCACTTAGAGGCAAACTGAACAAGTGTGCAGAGCTGTGCAGAACTACACCGCTCACAGCAGAAAACCTAAATCAGTCCTACCGAAAAAACATCATCTTAAAAAGAAAAGAAATGCAGAAAGCTTTTTGTGATTATTACATAAAGTTACAATCTTGCACAAGTCTTGTTAATTCTCATGTAATTGTGATCAATAAAGAGAATAAGAACACCAGGGAGTCACTAAAATAGATGAATGCGTAGTGGTTTGTTGTTGTTTATGCATTTGAAGGAAAATTGCAGGATATGGGATGGAAAGCAGACAGCCAACACTGCAGTTTGCAACTTTACAGCTCGGTGTGCATGTTAAACACTTGGTTTCTACGATGGGGAAAAAAACCCAGCATTCTTGCGTCATTGATATTACTACATTTTTTATACATTTCTTCTTCCTGCACATATCTCTTTGAGCAGATGGAACACTTACCTGAGGCATTCGCAGAAAAGCTTTTTGAACTTTTGCATGTGTAATATCCTGTCCTATCCTTTTTTCTCCAAGAAGGCCCAAAGAATAACAAAGACCATTATGCTCTGATGTTAAAATGAAAATACTAGTACTCAACAACATGTATCAATGTTGCAATTAAATTCAACATTTTTTTTTTTTTTTGCCGACGGGGTTTTCTGCACAAAACTGTTTACCTGAGGCTGTAGAGAAACATCCAAGTGTCTGTGTCTACATTTATTCTGTACACTGCACTTACTTTAAATCACTAAGCTTTGTAAAAAAAAATCTATTTAATACACAACAGTCTGCTTTTGTTCCTATTGCCATTATCTAAAGCAACAATCTATGTGATCATATGATGCCACAAAGGTCTGAGTAGGGAGGAAGGTTGGGGATGATGGGAGCACATGCAACGTGGCAGAATTCTTTTTAGGAGTTCAACTCCCCCTGACACCATGAGCTGTTCTGTTTTCACCTGCTCTGGTTTTTTTTAAATTAGATAGATATTTAGATATACTTTATTGATCCCACAGGGGGACATTGTTGATAAAATAGCAAAAAACACAATAGGACAGAATTACTCAAAATATAACAAGTTAAAAAAAGAGTGAGTTAAAGCTGGCAGGTCTTAGCAATTCCAGCAATATAAAAATATGCACTGTAATGTTGAATGTTAACTTAGATAACCTCAACATGACAGAAAAACAAAGATACACAATTAACAAGACAAAAAACCCCAAAGAATATGATGATCTAAGGAGCTGCTGCAACAAGCTGCCACTGGGATAGTGCCATCTGTTTGACATTTGGCCTGGGATTGGTTGTTATGATTTACTGGGTTTTAAGTGGATCTTTTAGCTGCTATTAATTTGTGACATTTGAGTCGCTGTTTTTGACATCTGTATATGTTTCTTTAAAACTGTGCCAGATTTCATAGGGAAGTGTGGACAAGTGTTTGGTGGGGTACCACTCACTTCAGACCACACTAGGGAAGCAAAAACGCCATTTAAATTGAACTTAACCTGGCAAGTATGAACACACCCCCCAACCCAGGCTCAAAAAGTCAATCACTTTATGCACATGTGCTTTTGCAGCTGTCAGAGCGGAGCGGGCAGCACAGAGCAATCGAGTGCTTGGAGATAATGAACATATGTGTGGGTGAAGCTCAAGTGGCGGCTACTTGAGGGGAAGTAACCCTAAGGAAGAGGGGAGCCAAAACAGCCATCTGTTTCTCTTCCAATGGGTGTGTGTGAGAGAGTATCAATGAAAACACCTCTATAATGTGAGAAGCAACAACTGTGTGTTCAGAGATCACTACTACAAATTTGGGCAAAAAGTAATCGTTAAGTTTTCTTAAAAATCACATATTCTGTGACACTAGACTGAGCACAGAAGAAAAGCCAACAGCCAACAACAACTATATCACTAGACATATCATAATTATACATGACATGACAGTGAGTCACACTTGTAATCCCTGGTCCTGTCCTGTAAATGCTGATTTTCAGGTTTTTAGAAACCTGACTTCTCATCTTGCATGCAGCCACCCTCAGAGGCACCTCAACAATCAAAGTGCTATTCTACCAGATGGCCATGTTGACTGGAGGATGGCCTGATTGGAGGCGATTATACATCTGGAATGAGCCGAAAAACCTGGGCACTAAGACTCCTGGCCAACAGCTGCAAAAGATTCAATTTTTTTTTTTTGAATTTTAAAACAAAAATCAGGTTGATTAACCTGGCTTCTGCTGTCCTCTAAACTCTAATAACCTTTTGCATTTATGAGTAACAAACTGCCCATGCTCTAGCAGCAGAACCAGTTTTAGAGGTATCAAGGGAGCAGAGAGAGAGAAGTGATGTGTTTTTCTGCCATTTCCTCACTTTGTTGTTAAACGTGGTCTTTCAGGATAAAGGTGGCCAGCTGTTGTACGGGACATCTGTTCTCTGTCTGACAGCCAAAGTCCATGTGTTTTACAGTTTGCTGAATGTGTGAATGAAGGCAGGATGTTACTGCTGTGCAGCAGCGCATGGAGATTTCTCTCAGCTGACTGTGTTTTCAGACTGAATTAGGACATCTATACATGTTTCCTATGCTTTTGCATAGTTTAGTTTAAAATAAACTTCTATATCATAATATTACAAAGTGAGCAGACTACAAGGCCAGGTTTTCCAACAGTAATTGGACACCCTGTGTTACTTCAATGTTAGATCACAGACAAAAAGATCAGAGTTCTATTTTCTCTGATACATAAGGTGGAAAGCATCATGTGCCAATGACTGTAACATCACATGTATCTCACATGTATCACATATATCTCAAAGTAAGCATCACATACAGTCTATCAAAAGACTACAGGTTTGTCTGTGAGGATTCGAGTTATGCTACATCCACAGTTTAAACTGGACTCAGAGCATAGTTTTTGGACTCACATGTCCTAAAAGACACAGACTGAGTGTTCATTATCTGGTGATTGTTCAATTTATACTTATATTCACAGAGTCTATTTGCTATAAGGACAGCTGGTGACTGTCTGATGAGAAAGTCAAACACTTTTAAAAATGTGTTTCTGTTTAAATGTCTAAAAAAATCTGAGGCTTGCTGCTTTTCTAACCAGGTCAAACCGAGCTACTTGAGCTAAAGCTCCAATTGGCTCTAATATACTGTAGGCACTGGAACAGTGGAAACAGATTCAACCACAATGTTACATTTGTGGCTTTTTATGTTGGAGATTTTATGTGTTTGGATCACCTTCATCTGACTTGCATGATGACACACAAGTGGCTGCTACAGGATCTGTAACACAAGTAACACAACAACTGTAGTGGGGTCTGTATTTCCAGTGGAGTGCCACTGTAGTTTGACACTCCAGACACTTGACAAATCGCTCCCTGGTAATGTTCGTCAAAGCTGCAGATGCACAGTTCAATATTTCTGGTGCATAATGACTTTAGAATATTGGCCAGTTAGTGTCAAAATAATGTCAACAGGTTACATTTGTATATTACAGTATACTGGAAGAGTGACAAATATCAGTCATGTTTCCAGTCTGCAGGCATGACTTCAATTTATCAGGAAGGATGTGGTCTTTTTAAGATCCATCCTACATCCCTGTTTGTAGTTGTTTAGCTATGAATTAATTAAATTGTTTATCTTCTGTATTTAACAAATACTGTTTTAGTCGCTGTTTATCCAACTAGATGCCAACTGGCTGGATCATAATGAAAGTTTGCACAGGCATTCAAAAGATGAGGTAAAAAAAAAAATCCCTCTTCACCCTATGATGTTAACAGTTTGGCAGAAAATGTATTCATGAAGTGATTTAATTATTATCTGGTACAGAAGCTACAAGCCTTCTGACAAAAAAGAAGATATAAAATTACAGTTATTAATCCATAAAGAACTTATGACGACAGACGACTTGTATGTGCGATAGGTCACGCTGGCTACAAAAGACTCACCGACAATGTAGGATTAGAGAAAGAGAGGCGTCACTTTGAGCTTTGTATCAGTAAAAGATGCAAAATTCTGTCAGCTGCACAAAGTACATTTAATTTATCGAAGCATCTGATATGGCAGCAGCACAGCAGTGACACAAACACTGCGATGTTGAGGAGGTAGTGGAGAGTGCAGCAATTTAGTAGGGAAATTTATATTGCAACTTATTTTCAACAAGTAAGTAGAAAGTTATTACCTTCTGTGTAGCTTACAGACACCGATAAACACATATGTTTTGTATTAGAGTTTGCAAGGAGGCATTCCAAAGGACTCCACATCATTCTGCTCTGTTACAGCAACAGTGCATGGTTGCTGGACTCTGGGCTGCTCTGGTTTTATGGATGGTAATAAATTTAGGTTCACTTAGCAAGAAGACACAAGAGCATCTCCACATTAAAGAATATTAAACATATTAAATGGAATATAAACTTAATGGTTACTGATCAAAGATCTTGTCCTGCTGTTTTATATGTAAATGGAAGCCCTTAAAAGACTACAAGGTAACTACAGCCTTTAGTATCCGTAACATCAGATTGTAGGAAAATGGTACAACGGTCTTGAAATAGGTTTGATGTTTTTAAAGAAATGTTAAAATATGTGGTGCACTGGCATTTCAATTCCTTCATTTTTAAATAAGATACTTGACATATTTTCTGTCTGAGCAACAGCCATCTTTATAGTGAGATAACACTGCACACCCGCAATACACCTGAGAGACATGCTCTTCATAACACAAGCCCCCAGGGAGACGAGGAAAAGCAGAGAGAAAAAACACTACCTCTATCTCAGCATTTTCTTTGATGCAAAATGCGCATCACAGCAAAAGGCTTTTGTGATTTAGATGCTAAGCTTTTAATGTCTGGGGCTTGAATTTCCTCGTGCATTTTTTGCCATAGGTAAAAACTGAAATTCAGTCTCAACATATAAAAAAAAAAGTAGGCCACTGATGCTTTTTCCCCAAATATCACCTTCCTCTACACTTGCATAAAACTTCAGCTGTCAGGAATGTACAAGACAACTTTTGGAAAATATGATTAGAGATTCTTAGATGAGACGGAAGGTCTATGAGCACAGTGGGAAGGGTGGGAATAAAAAACCATGGTGCCTTATGTAACCTGTCTGCGGAGAAGAAGGGAAAAAGATAAAGAGAGCGTGCCAGAGACGGAGAGGATTGTAGAGTATGCAAGCTGAAGATGACAAGATATAACTCATCTGTGGATAGGCTGTTTTTCTTTTCTTTTCAAAAGTGCCTATATGAGGCTGAAATGTTTCTCTTCTCAAGTTTTTGATGAAGTCCCAACGGGAACTGGCACCACAGTGCTACAGAGACACTATCATAATATTTTGTTGAGACAGAGAATTGAGTGAGGAGATAAATAAGTAGAAAATGCATACATGCAGAGGACAGTGTTTGAGCTGTGCCTGTGTATAATGGTAGAAAAATAACTGCCTACACCTTTCATTTTCTTTTTGCAGTTTTCTAAGAACGCCACAGGTATTTACTGAATCACCAGTGACAATTCTCAACACCTCGTTAAATGTTTCACAAATATATGATAGACATTGAATAACCTTTTATTTTATTTTTTTAAATTCCCTTCCCTGTGTCATGTTCCTTGAAAAGCAAAGCTATACCAGAGCGGAAAATAGCAGTCGTAGAGACAAAATGTGTCTCTGTGACACTGAAATAATGCTGCTGCCTCCTTTCGCTGGTATAAAAGCCACCAAGAACAGTGGTGTGGCCGTTGCTATAACAAGTCTCATTTACATTTGAAATATGAAAATAGCAAAGAGGCAGCCACAGACAAACAAGGAAACAGAGTAAGTCAAAACATAAAAATGTATCCCCTCAGATTTCCTTTTAGAGACTGTGCCTGAACAGTCGCCCAAAGGCAGAGCTTCTCCTCTTTTCTTTGGCTGTGTTTGTGGCTCAATTATTACAGTTTATATGACCAAAAACGTTATTCACCCTTCTGATCACACAAATGTGACAACACAGATAAATCTATTCAATTTAACTATGGGGATTAATCCAGAGCATAAACACATAAAGCCACTTCCTTCAGTACATTATGGTTCATTCTATGTGAGACATTATGAACAACATAACATTGTTGGCCAACAAGCTGAAAAACATAGTACTAAGCCTTTTTGCTTTTCCAAATGATCCCTAACAATCGTTGCCTTCCCACTGGCAGCACTCCCAGATCCAGAGCTATGAGGATCCTATCAGCTGCGGCCCTGCGGCGGCTGTGGTCACAGTCCGCGGGCTGGAGGTCAACCCAGACGAGGACTAAGTGGAGAGGAGGAGGAGGAGGAGATCACTGCCAAGGATGAATGCACCGCTTAGCCAATGAGAGGGCCTCGAGGTGACCCATCTCTCTCACTCTAGTTTAGCTACACTCACTGAACCCCAAAAACATGGCTGTGAGAGACTCTCTTTGGGTTGGATGTGTCATGACGGTCATGGAGAATTTTAACAGTGTGGAAACAGAAAAAGGGCACAGAGAGAATCTAGAGTATATTATTGGTGTTTGGATCCTTGAGCTAAGTTGCAAGAATGAAAAAACAGCTCCATACAAAAGCATTTCACATCAGGACAAACCGAAAATGAAGGGACTCTAGCGAGCAATATTTTTTTTTATGTATTTAAATACAGAAGGACAAAGCTCTAGTACCTTTCTTTTAACCCTTCCCACCCCACGGCCCCCAAATTTGGGGGCTTTTTCATGCACCCAAAAATAAAAACTCATCAAAATAAAATTCTCATATCAAAGTCGACACACTTGCCACATGGTTACTGCTAGCTCTCTGATACTTCAAGTCACACAAACAAACAAGGTGTCATATGAAAGCTGAGACTTTACCAATTGACATTGTTACAGTTGTTTTGCTATATTATAAACATTTGGTAAATTAGAATATAAAGAATATAAAAGTAAAAAATCAGTGTTTGTGGAGGACTTTTTTGGGGGGAGAATGTGGCAACGGTCGTTTAGCTTAAAATGCATTTTCTTCCATGTGGCTGGTCATTGGTGAGTCTAGCACTAATATTACTACTACCTGTCAAATCTATTGGTTCTGACCTTTTAATGGAGGTGTCACCCTAATCAACCCGTCCATTGCGGAGTTATGAGCCTGCATATTTGTCGAGGTATTAGCTTAGCATTAGGTGGGCATGGCCTATCTGCTTTATACATCTATTATAACCTATAGATGTGTAATAATGTATGTATACAAGTAAAAACTGATGTAAATAGAAGTGATGAATATCAATAGTGACTTAAAAGTGAAATATATAGTTTGGTTCATTAAATTAATTAATTAATTAAATTTCCAAGATGGCCGCACATAGCTTCATCTACATCATTTGTAAGGAGATATTCATTGTAAAAGTGTAAATTTTCAACAGACGAGGACATTTTTTATCATTTCTGCTTTGTGCCATCTTAATTTACAAAGATCCAGAGGCATACAAATTAATACACAACTGTGCAAATTTCTGTCCCCTTTATTATGACACCAAAAGTATTCAAATACACCTAGTGGTTGCTGAGATATACTCAATTAATTTTGGGCATGCCATTTTCAAGCTGATGCCTTAAAAATGGGCTTGGGGTGGAAGGGGTTAAAGTAACCACTGTCCGTAATCCTGGCATACTGAAGCCACACATTATGATGTACTATTCTTTCATATAAACATATTTGTCTTTATGTATTGGAACACCAATAAGGTACAATCATAGCTGTTCTTACCGCTTATAAGTTAAGATTGCATAAGTTAACTGCAAAGACAAATGTGCATCTACTGCAAAAACAGACACATAATCATATTGTAGGGTAATGCTATAATTGTGGCAGCTTCCTATTTTATTTAGGGGGCTGTAAATTGAAAATTAAGTTAGAAGTAAGAATAATCCCCTTTACTTACAGGGATTACAGCTGGTTTAGTTAGAAATTAAAATGTAGCTATGCTTTAATTGTCTTCAGCCAACTGCCTCTATTGTGCAGAGCAGCTTTCAGAGTAGAGATAAAATATTTTGTTTTTCCAGTGTGCATAGAGATTGTGTCAGCTGACAAGGCTTACTCTGTGTGTGCACACAGAATACATAGAATAAGTAGCATGTCTGCAGAGCAGCAGCAGCTTTAGTGTTCTATGTCTCTACCAGGGATATATAAAGGTACAGCTGTACCCCAGTGTGCACTTTTTTGGGTAACAATTTTCAAAGGACAAAAGCGTAAGGATTTAGAATATGTTTCATGTGGCATTCACTCAGGTAAATTGTGGTTGCAGCCTGTGTAAACAGCTGCACTTAAAAGGATATTCCCAATATTTGTGACTGTACTTACTTTAATATGCGGGTTTATATTGGAGGAATTATTATACCATTTATCACCTGCCATAATGTTCAAACTTAGCATTAACTTTTCTTCCTTCCTTCCCCTACACTACACAAGCTATCGATCATAAGGTGATACTGGTTGGCTTTGTAGGATATATTCTTCCACACCCATGCATGGCTCACACAAACACACTTGAACAGTATGGGTGTAAGAGAAAAATGTCTGCATGAAGTTTCATTACCACTGCAGTCACTAATACACTTATCAAAGGTAAGAGTTGACAGAAGTTGAAGACAGGTAATTCCCATACATAATTGCAGGTGCTAGTCATTATCATTAGGTAGAAAGGACCATGCGCTTTGTAAACATGACATTATTTCAGACATCTTTGTAAAATTTGATGAGTTACTTAGAAACAAGGCCTGAGTAATGGCTAAATCAGAAGATACATATATACTTTTTTAAAATGTTATACTATGTATGCTTGCAGGACAAATGCAGCTACAAAGCAGACATCTCTGCATTTCAGCACAATGCTGCAATTTGTAGATATTTCAGCACCACGGACAGTTCATTATGCAGCTACACCTCTTAGACTTTTGGACATGGACAGCTGAGCCTGCAGCTGCTAATTGAAGACTTTTTGAGGACATGGACAGTTTACTATGACAGCAGTTTGTAAAAAAAAAAATTCTCATCATGGACAGATCATTATGCAAAAAACACCTGGAAGTAAGTAGACTTTCAGGACCATACACATGTCAGTATGTAGCTACAGTTCAGAGCAGCTCAGTTGCTATGGCATGTTTTTTTTGTACAAGGTTGTTAGCTTTGACATGGCACAACTTCTGGGTGAAAAGTATGCTAATATTTTGAATAGAACTACAAACACAATTGCCCTTGTCCCGTTGCTGTTTGTAGTCCAAATGCCATTTTTTAACTTGATCGAAGAGGCGGGGTTATGACAGAGAGGTGGGACCTGGTTAAAACATGCCTGCAGGCTATGGCACAAGGACATAAAGAAACATTTATAAAAAGCAACAATTATTTTTGAGTATGGCTCAAATCGTAAATTAAAGCTGAGATTTAGCACAACGAGAATCCCAAACCTAAAAAATAGAAAATGTGTTAAGATTTAATCTACCTTCTAGTCAGAGGGACCTTGTTCAATGACTAATGTGTACAAGGATGCTTTGTTCACAACTCTTTCTAACATTGTGCTCAATGTCCTGACAACTTTTCACAAACCTGTGAAAATACATTAAAATTCAAAAGCAAAGGCACAGGTTGGCAATTAGTAACCAAGCTGACTCTTCCAATGTCCGCGGGTGGCTGTTCTTACTTTTGTTTTTGCCCTCTCTTCTCATGATATGAGTGTCCTCCCATTGGAGCAGGAATATGGATAGTTTGATCGCATGAGTCTGCTAACAGCAGAGATGGTGTGGGTGGATGGCAGCCTCTGACTACAAATGAGAGCACACAAACGCACAGTCTAATCCGTCACACGTGTAATGAGCGCTTCCCTACTATGCTCCCTTAAGAACACAAGCATGAGTATTTGCATAAATACACACAAACACACACACACACACACACACACACACACATATTACTGCACATCCACTCCCACACACAGACATCTATAGAGACAGGGGGGATGTACGAAGCATGACATTCATTTGATACCAATGCCCTAAGAGATTACACACACACACAAACAGCATGCAACATGTCCATAGCATCATGCTGAGAATTGCTCTTTGTGTTCTTACTTCCTATGTGCTAAAACCTTGAATACAACTA